>NC_090647.1:219909274-219914274 GCF_040937935.1 Hyperolius riggenbachi
AAAAAAAAGCATTTTTCTGATCGCCGGCGATCAGCAAAATGCTACCAAAGCATCCTGTGTGAACCAGCGCTAATATTCTAGTCAGAAATCAAGGAGAATGGTAAATGAATAGGACTCATCTGGCTTATTAAATTACGGCTTACTTAGACTTTATAATGCACATGACAGCACTTTGGATGAAGAGTAATGCTGGCCCCATTTGGTCCTAGGCTTGCACCACTGATATGCAAAAGGCAAGATCCCATTCTTTTTCCTTCATATGGCACTGCATTAGTATTAATATGCATTATTTACAATTAACAGAAAGTACTTTAACTGCTTCCGGACCACGGTAATTGAAATCTATGCTGTGTTTGGGACCAGTTATCCCTGGCAGGGCGTAGATTTTATTATTATTAATTGTATTTATAAAGCGCCAACATATTACGCAGCGCTGCACAATAGATAAATGGGTTAACATACAGGTAGAACATACGGAAACTCACAACAAAACAAGATCATGCAAATGATTTGATAACAATACAGTGTCATAGGTCAAGATAGAGACTGTTCGAGTCTACAAGAGGGGTGGTTGTGAGTAAGATTGCATAATCAAGCTGGATACATTAGGGAGGAGGGCCCTGCCAGAGGCTTTCAATCTAAAGGGTGGGGTGGAGACAACAGGTGCGTCTTTTGAGAGGGGGTCTAACAGAACATATTATGGTGCTGGTGTAGGGGGGTATGCGAGCGTGAAGAGGTGAGTCTTGAGAGCTTGTTTGAAGGTATTAAAGGTGGGGGCGAGTCTGACGGCTGGTGGGAGAGAGTTCCAGTAGGGGCAGCCCTGGTGAAGTCCTGCAATCGTGCGTGTGACTGAGTTATGCGTGGTGCGACTAGGCGCAGGTCATTGGAGGATCGGAGGGGGCGGGCTGGTATGTGCCTGTGGACCAGATCAGAGATGTAGGTTGGGCAGGTCTTGTGCACTGATTTGTAGGCAAAGCACAGGATTTTAAAATTGATCCTAAAGCTGATGGGGAGCCAGTGTAGTGCTTTACAGAGCGGAGTTGTAGAGGCGCTGCGGTGAGAAGAATGTATCAGTCTGGCTGCCGCATTCATTACCAATTTAAGTGGGTCAGTACGGTTAGAGGGGAGGCCAGATAAAAGAGAATTGAAGTAGTCTAGGCGGGAGATGACAAGGGCGTGGATAAGGAGTTTAGTGGTGTCAGGGGACAGGTAGGAGCGGATCTTGGAAATGTTGCGGAGGTGGAAGTTGCAGGATCTGGCAATACCTTGGATGTGGGCGGTAAAGGAAAGTTCAGAGTCCAGAGTAACGCCTAGACAGCGGGCTTGGGAGGTAGGGCGGATGGTAGTATTTTCAATAGTGACGTGCAGATCTGGGAGGGGTGCAGCTGTGCGGGGTGGGAATATTAGAAGCTCAGTCTTGTCCAAATTAAGCTTCAGGTACCTGGCAGCCATCCAGGAGGAAATGGATGTGAGGCAGGCAGAGACTTTGTCCATGGTAGAGGAGGAGAGGTCTGGGGTGTGGAGATATATCTGGGTGTCGTCGGCATACAGGTGGTAATTGAAACCCATGGAGGAGATGATTTTGCCAATTGAGGCAGTATAGAGTGAGAACAGTAGGGGTCCTAGGACGGAACCTTGAGGAACACCAACTGAAAGGGGTGCAGGAGTGGATGAGGAGCCATTGAAAAATGTTGTAAAGGAGCGGTTGGAGAGGTAGGAGGAGATCCAGGCTAAGGCTAGGTCCTGAATGCCCATTAGCTGCAGGGAGTGGAGAAGGAGGGAGTGGTCGACAGTGTCAAATGCAGAGGAGAGGTCCAGGAGGAGCAGGATGGAGTATTTACCTTCGGCTTTGGCAAGGGCAAGGTCGTTTACCACTTTGGTGAGGGCGGTTTCTGTAGAATGGGCTGTGCGAAAACCAGATTGCAGGAGATCGAGAAGGTAGTTGGAGTTAAGGAAGTTGGTCTGGCGTTGGTGGGCCAGGCGTTCAAGAATTTGAGGCAAAAGGGAGGAGAGAGATTGGGCGGTAGTTGGATGGCAGAGCAGGGTCAAGTGAAGATTTCTTTAGCAGGGGAAGCACAGTGGCCTGTTTGAATACGGAGGGGAAGATGCCGGTGGAGAAGGAGAGGTTGAACAGATGGGTGAGGACAGGGGCCAGATCAGAAAAATGTGGGCGCAGAGAATCAGATGGGACCGGATCTAGGGGGCAGGAAGTGGCAGGTGAAGTTGCCAGTAGCTGGTTGACTTCCTCCACCGTGACAGGATTGAAGGAGGTAAGGGAGGAGAAAGAGGCAGGAATCGGATGTGGTGGGGAGGCGGGGGCGATAGAGTGGAGGAGAGAAATATCCCTCCGGATGGTTGTAATTTTGTTGATAAAGTAGTTAGATAGGTCAGTGGCTGAGAGGGTGGAGGTTGGGGGGGGGGGGGGGGGGAGGTGTGGGGTTAAGTAGGGCATTGAAGGTGGCAAAAAGATGACGTGGGTTGGAGGCTTGGGTAGTGATCAAGTGAGTGAAGTATATCTGTTTACTATCAGCGAGGGCAGTATGGTACGTCTGCAACTTGGTCTTGTATCCCAGGAAATCATCAGATTTCAATTACTGCGGCTCGTGCTCCCGCTGCTACTGCTGATCACGCCAATCTTCCATTGCTGCAGCCTACTAGCTCTGAGCTCGGTATGACTGCACAGCTTCCTGAGCCAGTTAGGGGCCGATTGGCTCACAGTGATCAAAGGGTTAGGTGACAATGAAATGCCACAATTCTCTTTAACTTATAACAAATGGTGTATGTACTCTGCCTAGTCACGTTTGAACTCTAAATTTACAATATCTCCCCATAACCCGGAGTCTGTGGTATGTGATGTTTTAGCAAACAAGGGGTGTTATCCATTTGTCATAAATTAGCTAGCATCCCTGTGAGACCTTCCTGAAGTTGTAATTAAGGCATTTAATGACATTGTTTGCAAAATAATGTTTCTCCTGCTTCTAGCAGCCCCACTTCTAGCCAAGGGAATAAAAGAAAAAAAGAAAAAAACTTTAAACATCAAGGAACAGCATTTCAATATTACCAACACAATCTAAAATGAAGAGATCAGGAACAGAAGTTGTAACAAATGTCTGTCGAAAATACCCCACCTACACATTTTCAAAGTATGAGGACATTAACTACTTCAGATTCAAATCCCTGACAGAAACAAAGTGTGTGCGAGTGTGTGGTTTAGAGAGGTAAAATTCTGTGTATATATAAACAGGGGCCACCCTAAGATGGCATTATGAGGGAGGTACGATTAATTAAGGTTATAATAAAATTAGCACTATTATGAGAGCATTTTATACAGTGGCAATGTAAGGGGGACACTATATAATGGTCAAATCAAGGGGAGGCCTATATATAGAAGCATTAAAGAATTCTAAAACAGGAGTACTTAATGTGAGACACATAAAATGTGTTTTTCTCCATTAAAAATGGATTAACCTCCTTAGCGGTAGTCAGGCTCGGGACAGAAAGCCACAGAACAGGGTGGTAATCCCGTGCCTGAGTGAGTTTCATGCAGGAGCTCCTGCAGACCTCTCTGAGGTATGATTTTCTTCTTTTTTTTATGGTCTAAAAGCTTGTGAAAAAATGTCATGGCTTTTAGACCTTAAAGAGAACCCGATGTGGGGTTCTGACAATGCTATCCGCATACAGAGGCTGGGTCTGCCACTGTGCTGCCCACATGAATAACAGTTGACATCCTGTAATACTGGTAGTACAGTCATCTGTTGTACAATGCGAGGAAGCTCTATAATTCCAACAGAGAGTACTGAATATCATACATAACAGCAATATCAGTGATATAATCATGGGATTAAAAACAGGAGTACAGCCATTTTAGTCTTCCCAAATGTATAGTCTATTGAAATGCTTTTCTTTATGAGCTGACACTACGACTTTGTTTGATGGAGTGGGTTAAATTACTAAAACTTAAAATTCGCAACAGAACGCAGAAAGTTATGAGTGATCAGTGTATTTCAAGTACAAACTTTTTTTTGTACTCCCGTGTTGCCTCATTAAATATTACTGCTATTTTTTCCTATTTGGTCACTAAGGGGAGCTGTGCATCAAGGTTAATAACTAGACAATAAAATGTCTGAAAGTTCAAAAATAATTGATGGTAACGTTAAATTAGTCAAAACAATTCCCTCACACTTTTGCTTACCTGACACCACATGAAATTCTGAGCTAAATAAAATGGACTGTCAGATGGTCAAATACACAGAAAAAAGCTTATTCAAGATTGTTATGAAGTCTAGATTCATGTTAAGAAGTTAATGTTCTTAAGAAGTCGCTAGATTTGACTCCACATATTTAACTTATATGAAGCCATCATAAAACAGAAGTGTGGGACTCATTCCCATAAAGATCAATAACCTATTTTGTACATTTAATCAGACTGCTCTTATATATATGGCATAAGAGTTTTCAGGAATAGTTTATTTCGCCAAGCATGAATGGGTCATGCCCGGAATTGGGTTTGGCACAGTACATTTGGCTCAGAAGGGACATCAATCGATAGCATAGAGCAACAGGAACAGAAATTTACAATTACACATGTCAGTAGCAGATGGTTACAATTACACGTCAGTAGCAGCCGGGTACATTGCATTCCAATTGCATTTACATCGCACATTTCATTTGCATGTACAGTTTACATACTAGCAGCAGTTGACAGTTCTATATGTCGTGGGCGGTGCCCTGGTGGGAGTATGTGGAGGGAGTTCAGGAGGCTGACGGCTGAGGGAAAGAAGGAATTACTATGCCTAGCCGTCTTTGTGGAGATGGCCCGAAGTCCACCATGCAGGGTCATCTGCATGGTGGACTCGTCGGAGGAACAGATCCCTGTTCCCTGAGATCACTGTATGGCTGTGAGGTTGGTCCTGCTGCGCTGCTATTGACTATGTAGCTGTTTGCCTAATTAACTTAACTCTTACTATACTATCACTACTAACTTATCTATTCTACCACTG
>NC_090647.1:220668782-220791282 GCF_040937935.1 Hyperolius riggenbachi
ATTGGGACATCACAACTTCTGCTGCAAGGATGTAGCAAATGTAGCAGATTGATTTACTATTCACTAAAATAGTGCTGGTATTAGCATCACCTTTAGATTGTAAGCTTGTAAGAGCAGGGCTCTCTACTTTATGTGTCTTGTTAAGGTGGGATTAAACTAAAATTTAAGTGCCTACTCTTAGATATATAAAAGAACATTTGAACTTTTCTTCTGTGTATAAAAATTTTAACTTTCACAGCAGAGATCAGTACAAATCTGCAGTTGTAATAACTGTAATAAGCTTTCTGCCTGGTGACTTCTCTCTGCTCCCCCTCCCTCCTCTGCTGAATAGATATGTCACCAAGGAAATGGCTAAGTCACTTCACAAGAAGAGTAGGAAAACATAGGAGCACCTGGTGACAAACATCTATCCAATTGGCTAAACGACAAAAGAAACTAAATCTGTGAACAGAAGTGCGGTGGCAGCCTGTGGGCCAAGATACTCTTGGACAGAGGTTCTGATTTTGGGACGTTAGACTTTCAGATGTGTTTCATCAGAGAATGGATATCAGGGGGTCGATGATAAATGACAAATCAATGTTCCCAATGAGCTTGAACAAGTCTGCATGCAGTTTCTCTAAATCATATAAAGTAAGTTGAAGGTCCACACATTTATTTTATTAAAGCGGACCTGAACTCAGCACTTCCTCTCTGCTCTACAAAATACGCAACCGCATAAGAACCTTTAAAGAAAAGCATTTATTTGTTACAGCGGATACAAATCCTAAAATAAGTCTGCATAGTTTCTACTTCCTGCTTTCATGGAAGCAGACATACTGTTTAACATCCTGTGCTTTTAAATGAGCTTATCTGCCATGGCAGTCAGGTGACACAGGGAAGAGATCAAATTACAACTTGTGATTAGACACAGATGAGGGGGAATTAGACAGGGTAAACGCTCTAAATACATACAGGGTGCAATTTTCTATGTTTTCCTTCTGTCCTGTGCAAGAGTTTAGGTCCTCTTTACAGCCATTCTTTATACATCTTTATAAATCACCAAAAATGGTACAGTCACTGCCGATTTTGGGGATATCTAAATTCCCTTTATTACTGTAATGCTGACTTTACATTGAGAAAAGAGATTTTATTCATCTCCAAAACAATTAACTATGATTGTATCATCCTTGCTGACAACTAAATAAGGGCTTTGATGGACTGAGTGTTGGGGCCCTCTTTCACTGGGAAGTGCAATCGCAACCAAATTTCCACTACTTGCGTTTTCTCAGTAGCCGCCAGGAACGGAATGCGATCATGGCGAAAATCGTGCAGCTCGACATTTGCGTGTGGAGAAAAAGCGACACACACTAGTGGGAAATGAGCACCCTGATTTACACGCAAATCGCAGTGCTCTTGTGATCGGCAAAACAGCTGCCCTTACTTGATCGCACCTCACCACTGCACACAACTAGCGCAATCCATTCTTCTTTAAATCTTCACAAGGAAATAGGAGATTGGATGTGACAAGTTTTACCATACAGACACAACCAAAAAGGGCTATTTCAGCCACTTCTTCTCTTTACAAATTAACTAATATACATAAAAAAATCAATGAAAGTAGCAGGTCCTGCAGAAGCAAATAAAGCTAGGGAGAAAACAGAATTACAGAATGAAAAGAATAGCAATGAATGGAAAGTAGCACATACCTGATCCGACTTCTTCTGTCAAGCAGCTATCTGCACAGAAATGGAGGTGCAACATGCATGATTAAGGGGCAGCAAACAAAACTCTTCAAGAAAATAAAAATAAATAAAAAAAAATCCCACTTGCAAGCAAATTAAGTGTAAGCCTCACATTGGGTTAAAGCTTGCAGAAGTAGAAAGCAGATAAGCAAAGTTTGCAGAACTCAGCTGTGGCTGCATGCAGTGCATGGTAAGACTGCTTCCTTACAAGGTCTGTGTTTGCATAAAGGGGCTGATACAGCTAATATGCAAGCAAGGAGGCACAGCTCTCAGGGGAAAGCTGATATCAGTGAAGTGAGATTATTTAGCATCACTTAACTGTGACATATAGGAACAACAATGTGTCCAACCCATATTTTTGATAAATTTACTACAGCATCTCAAACTTTCAAGGAATTTATTTGTTAAAAACAAAACAAGTCAGCACTCAGCAAAAAAAAAAAAAAAAAAAAGTTAAAAAGTTGAAAAGCACTTTAAAAGGAACCTGAGGTATAAAACCTATGGGAGCTGCCATATTTATTTTCTTTTAAACAATACCAGTTACCTGGCAGTCCTGCTAATCTTTCTGGTCAGTAGCGTCTAAGTCCAACACCTGAAACAAGCATGCATAGACATCTGATCTACATGCTTGTTCAGGGTCTATGGCTTAAAGTATTAGAGGCAGAGGGTCAGCAGGACAACCAGGCAATGTGCATTGTTTAAAAGGAAATAAACATATCAGCCTCCTTTTCCCTCTCACCACAGGTTCCCTTGAAAGGGAACCTAAACTGAGAAGGATATGGATTTTTCCCTTTTAAAATAATACCAGTTGCCTGACTCTCCTGCTGATCCTGTGTCTCTAATACTTTTAGCCACAGCCCCTCAACAAGCATGCAGATCAGGTGCTCTGACTAAAGTCAGACTGGATTAGCTGCATGCTTGTTTCAGGTGTGTAATTCAGCCACTACTGCAGCCAAAGAGATCAGCAGGACTGCCAAGCAACGGGTATTGTTTAAAAGGAAACATCCATATCCCTCTCAGTTAAGGTTTCCTTTAAGGCCTCATACATTATGTCAGTCACTTCACAAGTCCATCTGCATTATGGACTAAAATGCATCATCAGCATCCAAAAACAGGTCTGAAAATGTGTGCATGAACACACACTGTATGCATTGAAAAACCCTTATAGAAAAAAACATGTACCATGGTTTATAGCGTGAATGAGGTCTTAAAGAGAACCCGAGGTGTGTTTTAAAGAATGTTATCTGCATACAGAGGCTGGATCTGCCTATACAGCCCAGCCTCTGTTGCTATCCCAAACCCCACTAAGGTCCCCCTGCACTCTGCAATCCC
Organism: Hyperolius riggenbachi; assembly: GCF_040937935.1. NCBI lineage: Eukaryota > Metazoa > Chordata > Amphibia > Anura > Hyperoliidae > Hyperolius > Hyperolius riggenbachi. The sequence goes on from NC_090647.1 coordinate 220,671,836, forward strand.
TCATAAATCACAGCAGTGCTGTGAGGCTGTGTTTACATCTGTAGTGTCAGTCTCAGCTGCTCCCCCGCCTCCTGCATAGCTCCGGTCCCTGCCCCCGTCCCTTCCCTCCAATCAGTAGAGAGGGAAGGGATGCAGGCGGGGACCGGAGTTCTGCAGGAGGCGGGGAGAGCAGCAGACTGACACTATAGAGATAAACACAGCCAGCTCTGACAAGCTGTTTGTCAGCAGCGTGGCTGTGATTTATGAGGGATTGCAGAGTGCAGGGGGACCTTAGGGGGGTTTGGGATAGCAACAGAGGCTGGGCTGTATAGGCAGATCCAGCCTTTGTATGCAGATAATATTCTTCAAACCCACCTCGGGTTCTCTTTAAAGGTACAATTTCAGAAAGACTATTTTTTGTTTTTGTTTCCAATGCTTTAGCACATTTTGCCTTTATAGCAGATATTTCCCTTAGTCCTGCTCAGAAGAAGGCTTAAGAAATGACATTAGGAAATCACAGGAAAAAGCTTTGGCAAAATAGAGAGAAAAACAAGCACACGTTTACCGATGGTAGCTACCCACTGTCGAGGACTAGAACATGTATGTAAAATTATCAAGGAATAACAACCCACTTACTGGCCTACAGACAAACGCATACCAGTAATCACAGAACCTGGTTAGCAGAAAGGTTCATTCGGATTATAAAATCATTAACAGGAGAACTAAACGCTGCAAACTGTACAGTAACACTAACCAATCACCAAGTGTCACACAAGCCAAAAGGACCTTATTTCCCTCATTACAATGAATATCAAGCTCTGATTTTGGGACAGTGGGCTTTTGAGGGTTCTGTGTCTCAGGGCTGGTGCACACTTCAAGAGCTTTTTAAATGCTAGAGATTTTAAAAGCTCTTGCTAATGCAATGCTATGGGGGATTTTTACAAAACCACATCGCTCCAGTGAGAACACACACATTGGATAACATTAGCAGGAGCTTTTAAAATCACAAGCGCTTAGCAAAACTTTTCTGGTGTGCACCAGCTCTTACAGCTACAACAACCCACCAGTACAATCATAAACTGATTATTTCCTGGTCAGAAAGCAAACAAGCAAAATAAGCAGGGGATCACACACTTTATTCCTTCACTGTGTGTGTATGTTGATAATCACAAATTATCTCAGCTGTATTTTATTTTTTCCTTTCCCTATTTTTGTGAATAGGATTTTTTTTAATCATTTATTTACAGGAAGACTAGTTTATGATTGGTGGAGTGCTTTCCAAACAGTGAAAGCATTAATGCAGTGGGCTTCAGGGCCCGTTTCCACTTGTGCGGAATCGCCGCTGATTCCCCGCTGACAAAATCGCATGTGGATGCGATTCCGCATGCGTATTTTACCACGATTTTGCATAGGTTAGTATTTATGCGATTTTAACCATGTCACTGCCTGTGTGATTTAACATTAGTTTCTATGCGAAATCGCATGCGAAATTGCGGTAAAATACGCATGCCAAAACCGCATGCGATTTCCCTATTAAATACATTAGCGGCGATTCGCATAGCAGTGTGCGGGGTGCGAATTCTGCGGGCTCTTCCGTGCAGATTTCTCCCGCACAGAAAAACGCTCATGATTACTGACAAGTGGAAACAGGGCCATCCACTTGTATTGCCTATGCGAATCCGCATGCGGACAACGCATGCGGATTCGCGATAGTGGGAAAGGGCACTCAGTTTTCAGATTTTATTTGTCAGGTGTTCCCAACAGAATCAGGTCCACAAACAATGGTTCTTGGAATACAGCAAGTGAATATACATTAATAATATCGCTGGCAGGTCTGAGTACAATTACATGAAACTGGAGAACTACTCAGTGTTGCGGCATTTCATTGCTCATTGCTGAGTAGGAATCGGGAGCTGTGCAATGCCTCTTTCTGTTTGTCAATAATTGCTTGTTTTAGCGCATCTACAAAGCCATTTAACATTTAGGCAGGACCATTTTACATAATGAGTTCAGCATATTATGGTTAGCCAAGTTTGCTTGTTTTGAGTTTGATTATAGCATGCCTCATGAGAAAGGTGAAAGAAATACAACGCTCAAGTGCAGCACAGAAAAGGTTCAAGAATCAGACCAGATGCATTAGTCTACTGACCATCACCACTAATCAGGTGAGCTATATGATTAGTTTTAGACACCACCAAAGCACATTCCATTTCCAAAACCCTGCTCTGGTGGCAAAATAATGTTTCCTGATTATACAGTACATGTGTGCGGAGTTACTGACTCAGTGTTGGTGTTGGATTTTGACAAAATGAATTCGGAACACCCGAATAATTCCGAACACCACAGACAGGGTCAGGAGTTAGTCACTACTTGCTCTTAACATGACCTAGATACTTCCTCCATCTGGACTTGGAAGGGGGAAGCATCAGAGTCCTGTGAAATGCATCAGGAGGTGCAAGTACTGAACTCCATCCTACCCTGTCCGCTTGTTCAGTACTGACATGGTGCTGAAGTGTGATGGTCAGCATTATTCAGGTGTTCTGAATTCATTATGCTGAATCCAAACACCAACACTCTCATCATCATGAGAACTCAATAGCTGATAAGCCTATATCAACTCTGATCTTACTATATCTTTAAGCATTTGTTCAAAATGCTACAAAGCAACTGTAATAATTTCATTACTTTCTGGTGATCGAGACTACATATACTAGCTAGGCCAAATACCACTTTCATGCAGGTGTAGGTTAGTTAATGAGCAGTTAAATGCCTGGTTTAGCATCCGTGAAGGAGGTAAAAACCTTAGAACTAGGTCTGTGAAGGAACTCATTTATTTAGATCATAGTACATCCAAAGCAAACATAAGGAAGTATCCACTGGACACCTTTTTGTTCTAAAATGTTTTGTCACCAGTACAAGCATTTTACTTTTTAACCACTTCTGGACAATGCTAAAATATACAGCCTGTATGGGACCTGTTATCCCTGCCAGGACGTAGATTTCAATTAGCACCCCGGACAGACCAACCACTACCGCTGATCACACCACTCTCCCGTTGCTGCAGACAAATCGCCCTGCAATCGCTATGACAGCAGAGCTCCATGAGCAGGTTAGGAGCCGTTTTCATTGGTTCCTGACCCTGTAATCACATTGGCACACATTTTTCAACGTTCACACACAGAATTCAGAGCAGATCTCCTATGACATATATAAAAAATGCCTATGAGAAAACAGCTGTCTCATTTGAGGGCATTAGTGGATTTGTAGTCCTCACGGTATAAAATACAGCTGTTTTTTAGAATGACAGAAGTAGATTCAAAACCTTCATTTAAACCAAGTGGATGGACCCTTCAAAAGCAAGATTCTGGAGTAACACATTATCAGAATAATGGATGGAATGATCTATGCAATCATTCTTAAACTCATTTCCCAAAGTACTTCTTATACAGTTCAAAAAAACCACCAGACTGCATCAGTTATGTACAATTTAAGCACCTTCATTGTAAATAAATCAGGCTGTAGAGTAGTGCAGCAGGCTCCGCAGCACAAGCACTCAGTGTTCCTCACTTGCTCTGCCTTAAACTACACCGCACGCACTAATAACAGATCACTAGGACTGCCATTGGTTGCATTTAAATCCATAAACCATATAAGAAAATTTTTTTTAACAACCCATGCTCACAGGATACTGATGAGCTCTATAAATGGACTGACATGTTAAAATGTAATAAGGCTTCATTATAAAAACTACCTAAAGTGAGACATCTCTTTAAAAACTATTAAACAGAAATGTTCTGATAAATATGAACAGTACAATAAAGTGATAATAACATGTGATCAATTCTTAAACTCACACACAGTAATAACTGAATGGTGGTAAATGGATTATGAGTGATTCAGGAATCAAATCTAGCACAAGACACAACTGAAAGCAGAAACCTCACTATATAAGCCTGAAATGTTTTTTCAATACCTACTCACAGCTGCATTCTAAAATCAGTGGAAGGCTACATGTACTAGAGTGATTGTTTCACATGTGCAGCAGCACAGGCATTCTATATGGATAAAGTGGAAACCTAGCATATATACAGTATAGCATTAGTAGCCATAATGAGAGTTGAGTGTTTGAGTAATTACTCAATTTTGTATTCTTCCATTTTCCTTCTTCAACTGCTCTAAAGTGTTCAGCTTTTATTTCTTCTTCCCCAGATACATTCATATGAAAAAAATTACAAAAATTACTTATGTTATTGGGGCCTGTGTTCGACCTAACAAATTGAGCTAGTGCTTCGGGAAATAGGACAATTCCCTTGATGACTTCAAGTTGCTAAAACCTTGATATGCCAAACCTTTGGCTTCAGTGCATACTGAGTTACTGACCCATTTCAGCTATGGCGTCAGTGAAGTCTGCAGTCTGGACCTGTCTCTGTTTCAAGTGAGTTATTCACTAAGTCACTGAAAAGAGGGGAAATGGATCTGACCACTGATGCAAACATTTAAAGGATAAGTAAAGTGAGAACTATATGGAAGCTGCCATATTTATTTCCTTTTAAACAATACCAGTTGCCTGGCAGCCCTGCTGATCTATTTGGCTGCAGTAGTGTCTAACTAACACCAGAAACAAGCAGGCAGCTAATCTTGCCATATACGACAATAATATCAGAAACGCCTGATCTGTTTATGCTTGTTCAGGGTCTATGGCTAAAAGTATTGGAGGCGGAGGATCAGCAGGATAGCCAGGCAACAGGTATTGCCTAAAAAGAAATAAATATGGCAGCTTCCATATTCCTCTCTTTAGTTGTCCTTTAAGTTTACAAACTGCAGAGGAAAAAAGTAACTCGATTAAATAGGAATTACTTGCTGTGGGCAGTACAGTTACAACTGGAAGCGTCAATGGTGAATTAGAACAACAAAATGATCACTAGGCAGCATGCATTGAGAACAGACTAATGCTCTGTGCTAGAAGCATAATGAGCTCACCACTGTTAGCCTTTCTGCTATAGGAAGGTTAGTGCAGAAGGAGCAGAGATGCTGGGAAGGGGATGTCACAGTCATACGCACTTGTCAACCGGGAAGGATGGCATGCAGGAGATGGAGATGATGTGGGTGACAACACAGCCTCGTCATCTGAGGCCCCTGGGTTTATCCAATATGCTCTCCTTCTTGGATTACCTTTCTTGCTAGAACAGCTTATCTCACACTGGAAAACATCGTCACAGCTGTCACTTTGCAAGCGCTCCTTCTGCAAAAGCTTGTCAACCCGCTGAATAATGCACTCCAGGCTTTTTTCCACATTTGACCAGACTTTATCCTGAACAAGCATAAAATGACATAATAATATCAGTACAATAAAGGCTGAGGAAAAACAAATCCAATTCAAATCACAGATGAAGTTATATTTTTGCACAACTCTGAATCATCAGCATCCTAAAAAGATTCTGCTGAACTAGAAATTTGGGCACAGCCTGCGCCCAAAAATACCGTATATTCCGGTGTACAAGACGACTGGGCGTATAAGACAACTCCCCAACTTTTCCAGTTAAAATATAGAGTTTGGGATATACTCGCCGTATAAGACTACCCCTCTTCCAACGCACACCAAGTAAAAAGAAAAAAAAAATCATATACCGGTCCTATGTATGAAAAGATACTGGTTCTGTACTGTATGTGGTACCCAGTATATAACAGTATATAGACGATTGATTGGTTTTATTGGTCAACTCTCCCTCTCCCTTAGTGGATTGGTCAGCCCTTCTTGTCTACTTGTTTATCAGAGCGGTATGGAAGAATAGATTGTGCTGTGCCCATAAAACACGCCTCTTTTACCATTCTGGCCCACCCTTGTATCCTATTTACCTCCTTCTCTGCCTCTCAGATCTCGCACATGTGCGTCTGCGCCGCTTTACTACAGTCCTCAGCAGCGAGATCTGAGAGTCGGTAACAGGATAGGGCATATCACCCCGCATTAATGACACCCGGCGTATAAGATGACCCCTGACTTTTCAGAAGATTTTCAAGGGTTAAAATGTAGTCTTATACGCCAGAATATACAGTAGCTGTATATGATAAAGCAAATTGCAAATGTGTGAGCCCGCTATTTGTAGCTGCAATTTGCATAGCGGGCGGCCCTGGCAACCAATTTTCCAGCCATAAACAAGATTTGCCTATGGTGGCAACCAAACTTCTGCGATGTCTCTGGCGCCCAAATTTCCTGTTTGCTTTTGGGTCACCAAAGCTTCCTGTTAAAGTTGTATTATCACAAATACCATATATCTTTTAAGGAAAAATTACTAAGACACATCTACCCTCATTACCTGCTGTCTCTCTCTGATCTCTACCTGGCTTTACTATCACATTTTTCTAGGTCATCATTGTTGCCTTTTAAACCTCAAAACATGAAAAATTGGCCACATGCACCTATTCATAATAGTCCAACATATCAAAACTTTATTGCACAACACCAAATATACACAAATGGAGCTCCTCCTGCGGAGCCAGTTCACAGGTTAATGTCTCAAAAATCATATCTGCGCAGAATTAAAACCAGGAACCCACCCACATCCCTCATGTAATAATGGCCAGGCTTGTGTGCATGGAGGCAGTCAAGTTAATTGACTCTATTGCTCCATGAACGCAAGCCTGTTTGCCTCACTGACACTCACTCGGCATTCCACATGCATACAGCAGCTGCTTCCCTCTAATAGGGATAAGACCTATACATGTGTGACAGTGCTGCAGCAGTAACCGTTGGCCGGCTATGTGTTCCTAGATCACCGATTATGCGTCTTGTTGTTTTAATAGCATATAATGACACTGTTCATATCATTCATGTCAGTTATACTGATAACAACCGTATATACTTGTGAGAGTCCACCGCTGTGCCTCCTCTCTGCTTTCATCATTGTTGCCTTAACTTAATCATTCAGTGCCACTACCTGCTATGATGATGCCACACTCGTACTTGCTGTGGCTGCATCACCATCTGCTGTCTCTACCTGCAATTCCTACCCACAATAACTGTCATTATCTGCTATCACTATCTGTCTGTCATTAGACTATACTTATAATATAGTCATTGTTATTCTTTGCATCTAACTGGTATTATTTGAAAGCCATTAGTGATACTTTCCTGTAACTGCCTATTGTTGGAATTATTTTGGCTGTTAAATATATAAACTGCATTATTTTTAAAGTTCCCTCCCTTTATAGCGTCTTTCACTAGTGCCTAAGCAGAGGCAAGTGAAACTGTTTTATAAAATGACCTGTTATTCAATGCTACATATTAATATAGTTCAGTGGTGTAGCTAAGGAGCTGTGGGCCCCAATGCAAGTTTTACATTGGGGCCCCCCATGCACTCTATACATAATAATTTATACGCCACACCAAAACCTGCCAATGGCAACTACAGTGTCAGAGGTGCAAGAAGGGTAACAGTTTGTTAATGATTACCACTATTCAAAGTATCTATAGAAGTGATTATTATGAGCACAGCACCAATAGAAAGCTAATACTGCAATTGAGGGAAGGCCCCTAGGCCGGTGCGGTCGCAACCTCTGCACCCCCTATTGCTATGCCCTTGATATAGTTGCAGATTACTTAGAATTGGGAATAACATAAGAATAACGCTCAAAATGTATATCAACTTCAGTCTTTTAGCAGTGAAACCTTTTGAATAGTGTTAAAGGACTTCCGAGGCCAAATAAAAAAAAAAAAAAAAGTTAAATACCTGCATCATATTTGAAGGCAAGGAGGACGCCGTCCACGCCCTCCGTGCCGTTCCGCCGGGTCCCTGCTGCTCAATAGCCTCCCCGGGCCAGCTCCCGACCTCATGGCCCGGGTCGGGCTCTCCTGTCTCTGCAAACATGGCCGCATGAGCTGGACGCGGCTGCGCAGTCCGCATAGCCGCGAGTGCAGCTGCGCAGCTCTAGGGCCAACCCCCCGATCCACACTACAGGCTGTTTCAGTCAACATTTCAACTAATGGTTGTGAATTTGTCAGAGAGGTAGTTAGAGAAACCTACTGCTTGTCTCACAGATCCAAAGATACTAAAGACACCTTGAGGACCAATAGACTTTACTTGAGAGAATTTATCTTTAGAAGTAGATCAAGAGGTATAAAAACTCAAAGAGCAAACAAAGTGTGCCTGGCAAAAGCCGACTGAGGCCACGCATGCACAGTAAGCCAGAGCCGCGGCCTCCGAGCTACTGCATGGCTACTGTTTGGCCATAAACCAGGAAGAGAAGTTGCATGGCCCCGATGTGAAGGGGGGCTGCGCTCAGTAACGGTGGGCGAGGGAAGCCTCAATAGGATCCTGAGGCTTCCCTCTCTTCAGGGTAAATATCTGAACCTGAGCTTCGGCTTGGGTTCACTTGAAGCCAGGATGAATAAACTTTTCATGGGCAGAAAAAGCAGGTTTAAGCGATCCTTCAACGCAAATTATAATCAAGGTGAAAAACAATTGCGAGAACGCATTACTATAACTGTTATAACTAAAGGATACTTTCATTCACTGTACATTTCTTGATCCCCTAACACCTCAGTATTAGTTGTAAGGAGATACAGGTGCATACCCATTCTTCTTCATGCCAGTCCACCTGAAGAGATGCCCTGCTGCTTCTTCCAGTCCACCGTGCCACTAAAGTATCCTGGTCATTTCGAAGCATAACTTGATCTGTCTCACCAGATGTAGGAGAAGCTTTGGACGCGATGTAGTCAGGCCTAGCAGCATTAAGTCCATGTATTGCACTGGCTAACAGTCTACAGTCACATACTGTGACCAGCTGCCTTGTCTGCAAAAAAACACCCCAAAAAACAGACAACTTGTAAACAAAAGAATGATTACAGTATTACAGTGGTCATCCCCTTCAGAAAACTAAACATCTACAGTTATAACAAGCAACACAGTAACAGTTTAACTAAAATGCGTACACATGCACAACAACTGTCTCCAGTAGGCAACAATTGTATGTAATGCAATCTAAAACATTTACACATTTTGCACCATTTCATAGATTTCTCATTTGACTTCCTCTTGTGAATATCTTAAGTTTAAAAAACAATGTATACAATTCAAAGGAAATTAATACAAAATACCGTGACCATTATTAGTATTATTAGTATATATTTATATAGCGCAGACATCTTCCACAGCGCTGTACAGAGTATATATAGTCTGTCCCCTAAGTTCAAGTTCTTGAACCTACCAGTTCCTGGATCCAAGGAAAAGAAAAGCCAAAACATTATTATTTGTACCAACTAGATTAAAGTACTGTATAGTGATCTTATACCAATTACAGTTGTGGATGCCGATTTGATGCAAGGAAAGTTTCCAAGTCCCCAAGGAAGTGAATACTTTTGCAATTCACTGTATATAAATTTTAGTAGTTGGTCTGTTTTTTTTTTTTTTTTTTTTCATGTCTACCAATAGTAAAGAGGATGACCCGCAGGCTTCTCTAAGGACTGAACTGCTCATGCCCAGGACTCTTACGGAGGCCGGCATGATGACGCAACTGGTACGCAGTGAGGGCAAGCAAGTGCGACTTCACCCCAAAGTTGGTGCATTACCGGAGCCACCAGCGGGACCACGGAGGGGGCCAGGAGGATACCGGGGACCTCATTGACTATGGTGGGCTGGAGGAAGCGCCTGGCAAGTACAGTTTTCTTTTTTAGGACACCGCTCAGGGTCACTTTAAGGAGGGATCAAATAGCATGACGAATTATACAGCGACAATCGTTTCCTAATCTATCTTCATTTTTTTAACTTCTCTTTTTGCATAGTATTGAGTTATTTATTTCCCCCCTCTACCATTGTTTTTATTAAATTTCCTATTACATATTTAACATCTTAAAGGGTCCCTTCCTAAGCAGGGGGAAGAATCATGTGCTGCACCTATAAGAAAAAAGGAAAAAACACGTACCTTGTCTGCCAAAATGGCAAGTGTCCTCTCAATGTTATTAGCTGATCTGTCTTTGGCTGCCCTGGAGAGCCTCTCCGCATAATAGCTGACTTGTGTCTTCAGAGTATTGATGTGTGCAATGATCTCTTTGGCTCGAATGATATCCTGCGGTATGTAAACGATGGACTGGGGACAGGCTGTCGTACTGAAAGAAAGGATACAGTCAGTGTAGTTGAAAGGATTCGGTCATCAGCCAGTAAACATATGATTGTAGCACGCCGGTCACACGGACTGAATAAAGCTCATGCTTTACTTAAATGGACTTCCCATACTTCAGACTTCTTTGTTTTAATTCTCACTGATAGATGAGAGCACACATGAGCAGATGGACTATTTTTCCTTTACAAATATGATCAAGAACACCTGTTATAAGATGTGTAGACTCACTGACACTGGTACACCTGTTAATTCATGCAAATATCTGATCAGTCAATCATAGGTAAGCAGTGCAATTGTGCAAGCCATGACCTTCAGTTAGTGCTCACATAAAACATCAGTACTGGGAAAATGTGACCTTACTGATTTTGACTATAGCACAACAGCTGGTGCTAGAATGATTCTCAACCACTCACTCACTCTCTGCATTACTAAGAATGGTACAGAGAATGGAAAACATCCAGTAAGCTCCAGTTTAGTGGAAAAGCTTTGTTGAGGAGAGAGGCTAGAGGTGTATAGCCAGACTGGCTTCAGCTAACAAAAATGCATCTCAAAATGCACAAGTTGTCCAAGCACATTGGGTTTCACTCATGTCTGCAAAGAATAAAAAGTTGAGGCCACAAGTAGTCACAGGCTAACCAAAAAAACTAACAGTTGAATGTCACAGAAGCATTATCTGGCCTGATGACTCTTGATTTCAGCCAAGGCACATAAACGATAAGGTCAGAATAATGCAATCAACTGCATTAATTCATGGACTTGTGTAAAAAAATCTAGGTTGGTGGTGATTTGGGAAGTGAAAGAATTGAAAATACAGGAATGTTGAGCTGGCAAATGTGCATAAATTGTTTACGTGATCATGACAGCTTGGCCGGGGGTATTTCCATCCATCCATGCATGGATGCATGCATATTTGAGGCATATGGAAGTCTTACCCAACATTAGCACAGTGTTCCTAATAAAGCACACAGTGAGCACAATTAAACACCTAACAAAATGTTTAGAGAACGTTTAGATTAAAACTGTAAAAACACTAAAGCAAAGCTACCTGAACACATGATACTTGTTGGCACTCACTTTTTGTCTCTGTAACAAGTGCATAATCCAATACGACTGCAATCATCTTTCATGCAGGGTGGTAAAACCTACAGTGTGAATGAAGTCACCGCCTTATGTGTAAAATACTGAGTTTGCACAACATTCAGTTATACTAAGGTAACGGCACATGCACACAGGCACAATGTACTGTACAATGAGTATATTTACACAGCCTGAACACAAGGAGAATAGGCTTCCCTGGTTACTGCTTAAAGGTATCTCTGAGCCCAGTGCAAAACAAAGACCTATCCATCCCCCTTTGCACTATGCTCTGAAATGCTAGAATACAACTCTTCAGCCCAGCTAACCAGGATTTCATAAGCCCTAAAGGCAGAAACCTGAAAGACACTCTTCGTCACAGGCTTGGAGTGGTGTACAGAGCTTGCTCATGCACCGGTTTACAGATTCCTTACAAGTTATTTCCTAATATTTTATAGTACTCAGCATCTTGCTTCATCCAGTTTCGCTAATATCACTACAACCATCAACTTCACTGTATAATCATAAATGTAGAGACTGACCGGTATAATGGAAAGACTTGATGTAGGTTGCAGAGAAAAAGTGGATTGTTTGACAAGTAATGAACACCGGTATGAACAATACTTTCCTCTGTAGTTGAGCACTAAACTGAAAGACAGACTAACCCTTGGAGTAAAGGCATACACTAATATTTTTGTGGTATGAGATCACATAAACAACTGATACCTTCAAGATATTATTCATCTATCTGAGCTACCACTTTGCCCCGTTGCAATATCTGATAAGATTTCAGCAGAAATATTGCCCAATATGAAAGCTGCTAGCTTTGTATGCTCCACTGCAGTACAACGCTATGACAAACCTTGATTGCACACTGCTGTCTGTGGGTCCTAACCAAGATTTCCAACGGGATAGAGCATGCCAAGTACCAGTATGTCCAACCTATACCCTAATATTTTAATTGCAATAGAAATGCTATCATTTCAAAAGATTGTAATCAGATTCAATATTTATCTTCAATAAAATGTAGACTTATGGATACTTTACATCTGCAGTGTTCTCCCCAGAATTTTTTTTCCAGCCGGGTGGCATGAAATAGTAGCCGGGTGGCATGAAAAAATAGCCGGGTGGGGCGAGTTGAAAATGCAGGGCAACTGTGCTTACAGCGTAGGAGGAGGTGAGCCGCTGACAGCCGGGTGGTCACCAAATCTAGCCGGGTGGAGCACCCAGCTAAAAGAGCCTGGGGAGAACACTGATCTGATCAACTCTAACGGCCTCCTACTGGCAAACTACATGTGCACTGGTACATGAATACTGACCTAAATTCCCTTTGTGTACCTGGAATAGGTTTATATCAATTAAACCAGAAAAAAAAATTATAGGGAGGAAACCTAACACTTTTCCATTAAATTGTCTACATCTTGCGCAGTTGGTGGTAGACAAGCAAAGAGTTATATGCCCAAAGCACTGTTTAATGGTTTTCTTGAAGGAAACCTTAAGTGAAATAAATTATTATTACTATTATTTAGTATTTATATAGCACCGACATATAACGCAGCGCTCTACAGTGTGTGTGTATATATATATATATATATATATATATATATATATATATATATACATACATATATATCTTGTCACTAACTGTCCCTCAAAGAAGCTCACAATCTAATCCCTACCATTGCCATATGTCTATATATTATGTAGTGTAAGTACAGTAGTCTAGGGCCAATTTTTTAGGGGGAGCCAATTAACGTATCCGTATGTTTTTGGAATGTGGGAGGAAACAGGAGTGCCCGGAGGAAACCCATGCAGACACGGAGAGAACATACAAACTCTTTGCAGATAGTGCCCTGGCTGGGATTCGAACCAGGGACCCAGCACTGCAAGGCGAGAGAGCTAACCACTACGCCACCGTGCTGCCCAGTTTAACTTAACTACAGCTTCTTCTACCCCTTGTAGTCCTTTTGGTCCAACGCTGATATTCTGTGCCAGACTATACAGCAATTGTCACCTTTGAAAGTTTGTAGCGCAGCCCCCGCTTTCGCAGGGGCACAGCTGCTGAATGGATCAGCACAAACTACAGGGGGCTGGAAGAAGCTGCAGGTAAATTATCTGGGAAGATGTTTATCACTTCTTTTTAGTTTCTTTTTAGTTTCCTTTAACTTGTACCTTGACCTCCTTCACTGCAGACTTGTGTGGGAAAGTAATTAAAATTAACATTTAAGACAACAAGTAAACCAAACAGCACAATTCCCAAAATTCCAAATAAATAATACTTTAATAGCAGTCTGATAATATTGTATTATAATCACATGTAGGCATAGCTATCCGTTGAAGCATGCTTTAAAAGGCTTTATAGATGAATGCAGTAAGAACATACACACAAATGCATGAATAGGTGTCTACATGTAGCTGTTACGTGAAATACTCTGGTGAACTCGGTTCATGCTATACATGTCTACAGGGCTACAATATGGTGTCTAAAGGACAAGCATAAATAAGCAGATATGGAAGACCCGTACTCCACTTAACCAAACCACAAGACAGTGATACAAGAAGCAGAATGACATTTTATGAGTTAAGAGATGCTGCAAAACCAACTCACCAACTTTCCTCATAACTGCTATAAAAGGACCAAGAAACAAAATGCAAAATTAGATTTCAAAAAAAGCAAAACTTTTCAGTTAGTAAAACACAGTAGCCAAGACCCTGCTTTACTGAACGGGTACCTGAACTGACGTGACATGATGAGATAAATATCTAAATGTAGAGTCCTAAGCCTACATAGAACTATGCGGTGTGCCTTTTTTTTTCTTACTGTAAACATTAAGAATTCAAGTAGGCTAATGACATTTTCTTTTCACTTGCGTTGGACCATAGTGTAGCTCTCACTGATAACCAATTACACACTGTAAAACTCTTGCATTGCAGAGAAACATTTCTGCTTGAAGGAAATGGATAACATTTTAAAATAGGTCAATATTTCAAGATGGGAGCTTTAAAACATTAAAAGACTATCATTCAGCTGATTTAATAAAAGCATGGGTTTTATTTTTAGCTTTTAGGAACTAAGTAGGACTGTGGAATTCTAAGAAAGTTCTGTTTAACCTCCTTGCCCTTCTGATTCTTTCCAGATTTTAGGGTCTAAAAGAGGTGCAATTTTTTCCACTCTTTCAGACCCTAAAACCTGAAAAAAATCATTCTGGCAGGGAGATCTGCAGCAGAATGAAAAATTTACCTTCCTGGGCTCCTGCGCTGCAGTTTTCTCTTTGACCACAAGATGGCGCTAATATACATATAGACGAACTTCTCTATATTTCTCTAATATAGAGAAGTTCGTTTTAAATATTGGCCCCGCCCCCGATGACGTCACGCTGCCACCGCCGTTCTGCTGCTCCGATTGGCCGCCGGGTCCCCGGAAGAATAGCGGGGACATGGGGATCCCGGCGGCCAGGGAAAGACCCCACACTGCCGGGGAGAGAGGCTGGAGTCCCGCTGCACAGCGCGATCGCGCGCAGGACTCCACAACTTCAGGTAAAGTGCTGCACTCCCTACCCCGACCTGAGCTCGGGATCACCGCTAACAGCTTCTTTTTTCTACGCCGAGCTCAGGTCGGGAAAACCGGCAAGGAGGTTAAAGCGGATCCGAGATGAAAAACTAACTATAACAAGTAACTTTATATATCTCATGTACAGTTTAGATGGTTTAAACAGCAAATCTGTCTGCATACTGCTTTAATAGAATATGATTATTTCTTCCTGTGATACAATGACAGCAGCCATGTTGTTTGTAAACATTACACAGAGGCAGGCTTATCTGCACCATCAGCACTCAGACTGAAAAAACCGAACCCCCCTCCTCCTCCCCTCTGCCTCTGAAATCTCTGGCTAGTAATACCTCCCCCTCCTCCTGCCCAGACTGAGCCCTTGCTACTGCCAAGGCTCTCTGAAAACTGTGGGTGGGGCTTATTTAGTTTATAGGGAATTAGAGTATTAAAACAAAAACAAAAAAAGTATTTGGCTTGAGGAATGCCTTATAAACAATAGGAAAGGAACACAATTATGCAATGAGTAAAAGTTCATCTCGGATCCACTTTAAGCTTAGGGCAGGACTATCAATGCAATTGAATGTCTCATCAGTTCATTTTCAGTTCAGGTTTTTTTTTAAAGTGACACTGAAGCAAAAAAAAACAAACAAACAAAAAAAACCTTATTATATAATCAATTGCATTTGTAGTACAGATAATAGAACATTAGTGGCAATGAAGAGAGTCTCATTTTTATTTTCAGTTATATAGCAGTTTTTTTTATAACCTTGCATAATTCTCTAATATTTGCAGTTTACAAATTACACTCTGTATTTTAAATGATGAAACAGAGCAGAGCTAATGGTCTTTTGAACTTCCCCACAGAAAATAACCTTAAGCAAACAAGAATAGTGAGAGACAGGATGAGATAAGTGCTTCAGAAAATTGCATTACTCTGACTAAATTAGTCAGAGAGCTCAGAGCAGCTCTTTTGCATAGATAACAACTGAAGTTTCTTAACTCTTCCTGTACTGGAAACAATATGCTACTAATGTTCTATTTCTTAGCTGTACTACACATACAAATCATTATCTCATAAGTTAATTTTCACTTCAGATTCCCTTTAAAGCATGTAATAATATGCATAATTTACAAGCAAAGCAAACCAAAGCCCCATTTCAGGCAAAGAATGTTACATGTACTGTATGTAACAGGACATTTTAAATGAATTATATTTAAAAAATTTTGTAAGAAAAAATAAATCATAGTTTTGCAAGACAAAAGGTATGACCTGCTCCACCAGTAAATAGATCATGAGTAATTGACAGCTGTCTGCTCAACACCAAGTCAGCCTGAAACACTCCTACTGCAGTCTTCCCGGGCATGAAAGGGGTAGAGCCATTGCTCTGTCAGATGGAGCCGCGACTTCTTACTGACTGTCAGCCAACCATGGCTTCAGACTGACTGGGAAAGGAGGGAAGAAGACGACAGCAGGAGATTGCTAAGGAGGAAATATTAAGCTATGAATTGGCATATTTTTGTTTTGCAAAAAATGCACTTTAAAAGGAAAAAGTATTTCACATAAAATAATACTGCATTAAATGCCTATATAGTGTAACTGAAGTGTGACTATTAAAATAAGTGTTTCGATAAATTAGTTTAGTCCTGTTAGAATAATTTCCAACATTGCAACAGAAAGGTTTCTGGTCTTAAAACAAAATTCAACATTAGACACAGGGAATGTCTATAAACACTGTCACTCATTCAAGTTATGGGATAGCTGGCCAAAGTCAGTCAAATTCAGGCTGCCCTTCTTGAGTAATCGAAAAGATGATTCACTATTAATCCAAATAGCCTCTTCCGTTCACCTCAATAGCAGGAATATCACCAGTAGTAATGTCTCTATGGGTGATGTCATTGCTTTTCTTAAGGCCCAAGTTTCTAGACCTAAATTAATGTTGAGAAAACCATCTAAGTACACACCTGGTCATCTGAAAGGTGCTCTCAAAATTAACTCACCCTTATCCTGACTGAAGCTGTGAACTGTTCCTAAACTGCTGGTACAGAGATGTAAAAATGGCATAGTATGTGAAACTGAGTTGAAGCCCCCGCCCCACCTGTACCTGTCTCAACTGGACCAGTTTTTATAGTATTTGAAATAAAGCAGATTTCCAGAGCGGGATCCTATTTCTCAACACTTATAGGAAAAACTGGTATCAAGGTATAGGAAGTGATTGCTGCTAAAGAAGGTCCAGTTAGAGGTGGAGTAAGGATGCATTTACTTTTTTCACTTACTGTAGGTGTTACCGAGTAAACATGACTATGTTTCCTAAATAAAGTTAAAATGTAAACACTGTTAAGGTGGCCATACACATACCGATTTTTTCATCGACAAACAGACAAATTGATCAAGTCTGCTAGAAACTAATGACGCAAACAATTTTCTATTGACCGATTTGTGGCCTAAACTGGTGGATGGTTCAGGATGGAAAATGATGGTCCATCAGCAGTGGGTTGGGAGTGTGTTGCAAGCTACTATGACCTGTCCTTGACACTATTCTGATCTCTTCTCTCCCTGCTGGCTGCTTCTTCTGCTCTTCACTCCCTAGTCCCGGACGCCTGTGTGATGTTCCAAATGCTAGAGGCCAAATACTAGAGGCCCCTAGTGGTAATGTAATGTACGTGCCACAGTGCCCCTACTGCCTATCCTCTGCATTACGTCACACATGCACCCCGAGACTCAGGAGTGAAGAAGCCGCAGCCAGCAGGGTGATCAGAGACCAGGACTGCGTGGTGGACAGGTGACAATAAGCTAACCCTGTAGTGTGTGAAGGGATTTGAGCAGAGAGAACCCCCTCAGATCAGATAATGATCGAAGTGGGATCTATCTGTTTTCCATATTGACCAGTGTATGGCCACCTAATGTATGTTTTGGGCTATGTCCTAATAATAATCAGCTATCATTCTTGACATAGTCTGAAACAGCGGGCTGTTGCTCATGAAGCGGTCTTGTATTTTTATGAACTGACAATAAAGAGCTTATTTTTACACTGGGTGGTAATTTATGATCTCCAAGCATATCACTTTATTAAAAAATCAGAAACCTTTCAGTGTGTGCCAGGTATGCAAAAAAGGGAAGCTGGAAGGGACAATAAATAATTGCATGTGTAAAAAAACAACAGTGTAGCCCATCACAATGTTAGTGGGTGTGTTTATATATAAGGGCAGATGGTGCTCTGTTTTTTTTTTTTTTAGGTCTGCCAGCACAAGAGATCCTGACCTGCAGGCTCATGGAGTATCAAACATGAATGAATTATACAGCGAGTTGTAATCATTTCTGGAGCTATCTTCTATTTTGTAACTTCTCATAGTTACAACAATGTCTCAATTCATTTTTCTTCCCCTACTACTATCTTTCGGTAAAATTAATCTTCTACTGTAGTTTCCTTAATGCCAAGCACAGGCAAGCAATTTCAGAGGGTTAGTATGCAGGCCAAAGTAACATTTACAAGCAGAAGCATTCCCATACTGCCTCCAACATTCTTCTCATTCAAAAGTAGTTAGGCTTGGCATTATAATTATAGAAGATTAACCTAAATAATGATGCCAGTGTATATAACATTATCACTGAGCAGACAATGCACTCGCAGCAGCACATTATATCTGGTCTTTTGGTTATGAAAATGGTTCTTAGGTAAGAGACTTCTGTTTTTCAGATTTAGGATACCCATTTAAATAAATAATGGGAGTGCAATTACAATTAACACAAATACAGGAGTGCAATACTGCATGCCCTCTTAACTGTAATGCACCTCAAGCCATTCTACTAAAAACGCTGTTAGAACCTGGTATTAAGGGAGCTCAGCAGGCAAGAGAAAACATTCATCGTGATGCTTGTGTAAATGGAAGAAATAGGTCAGCGTTGTTTAAGCCTTTTTACATGAAGCTAAGGTTCCGGACAAGTCATCTGCAATTTATATGGTATTCATGATCAATTATTTCATCAATGCCAAATACCAAAATCACAATGCAGTCAAAATACAAATATATACTGTTTTCTCTACATAAGTTGTCCTTCAGGTGAATGACTAAAGGTCGCTAAACTGTACTGCTAGGTACACACCATACAATTTTCTGTTAGATTTTCTCTTAGATTTACCTGCCAGATAGCTTTTTTCCATGTTGTAGGTAAATCTAACAGAAGAATCTAACAGAAAATTGTATGGTGTGTACCTAGCATAACGGAAGCCTTGACTTGATTATTTCTAAGCTATTCTTCATAAACCATAATAACTGAATAATACATATAACTCATGCAGCTTACTTTTTTTTGGCTTCTTCAAACTTGTGCAATATCTTCCGTAAGCCCCCAGATCTGAACCCTTGGCAATGTGCAGCTGGTGCTCCTATTGTCACTATATCGTAGTTTTGATCTGTGGAAGATCGTTGAAAGTTCAGATCTCATTCACACATGCTCCATGCTCTTCCTTAGCAACACACATTGGGCCTGGTTTGATATGGATTTACAGAGGTCGTCCCAGGCTGGATAGACCTTTGTTATTTCCAACCACATCACATGAGTTACTGAAACATTAGTGAATTAGAGGACAACTTCTAGCTACGAGGGTATGTATGTGGCTTTAGTCACACAGCTACGAATTGACTAACCTTTCCACAACCCTCGCTACTGTGGTCTCACATGCGCCAGATGAGGGCTGCATACTCTTGCCCATATTTAATAAATCCAGGCCAGGCTTTTTGGAGAACGTATTCTACTGATTGACTTCTGAGGAAATCAGGCCACTTCACTGCAATTCTTTACATAATAGACAGCTGACAAAGCTACTATCTCCACAAATACATCAAGGTTGTTGAAAATGGAGGCCAGCTAAAAGTGATTGCATACAGTTCTAAAATGCTGCCAGTATAAGTACAAAATAAGTACAAATTCTGTCTTTATATCAGTTTTAAATCATTCTCTACACAGGAGCAAGCCTCTGAGGAAGCATTATACATTGCAAAACAGCTATAAGACTTGATTAGCCTCCACTGCATACCATGATGTCTGTCTGAAACTGTAATTAAATGTACAATTGCATAGTACAGTGCCTCGCACCTCTCTCCACAAGTACATTGAATTTGTTTGTTTCGCTGACACCACATACTTGCTGTACGAATCCAGGGTTGCCTATGGGTACTCCAGCTGCATCTAGTGCTAGTCTTTTCCCTTCCACTATTGGTCCTCTGCAGTTTAGATATTGATTCAATGTGAGAAACAAGGGCTAACTGGATGCTGAGTTGTGGGCAGTGCTTAGGACCCGTTTACACTTAAAGAAAAACCGTGACCAAGAATTGAACTTCATCCCAATCAATAGCTGATATCCCCTTTTACATGAGAAACCTATTCCTTTTCACAAACGGATCATCAGGGGGCGCTGTATGGCTGATATTGTGGTGAAACCCCTCCCACAAGAAGCTCTGAGTACCGAGGTACTTCTGGCAGTTTCCTGT
The DNA here is from genome assembly GCF_040937935.1 of Hyperolius riggenbachi. NCBI lineage: Eukaryota > Metazoa > Chordata > Amphibia > Anura > Hyperoliidae > Hyperolius > Hyperolius riggenbachi. Next base: position 220,692,045 of record NC_090647.1, read on the forward strand.
CTGTGAACCCTGTTACATTGTGGGAAATAGCTGTTTACAGCGGTTTCCAACTGCCAAAAAAGCAAGCAACAGCTACATCACCTACCAGCAGTAAAAACGTCACCATGTGATAAATGTCAGAATGTAAATCAGGGATTTAAAAGATTTTACAATGGGCAAACAATGACTAAATCATCTATACATAATTATTGTAAAAATGAAGCACTTTTTTATTACATTATTTTCACTGGAGTTCCTCTTTAATCAGTTGCTCTCAGTTATAACTAAAAGGACAACGGATTTTCAAAGTAATGCCCATGTTTTCCTATGGCACCTTTCACACTTAAAGAGAATCTGTATTGTTAAAATCGCACAAAAGTAAACATACCAGTGCGTTAGGGGACATCTCCTATTACCCTCTGTCACAATTTCGCTGCTCCCCGCCGCATTAAAAGTGGTTAAAAAAAGTTTTAAAAAGTTTGTTTATAAACAAACAAAATGGCCACCAAAACAGGAAGTAGGTTGATGTACAGTATGTCCACACATAGAAAATACATTCATACACAAGCAGGCTGTATACAGCCTTCCTTTTTAATCTCAAGAGATCATTTGTGTGTTTCTTTCCCCCTGCAGCTATCTTCCACTGAAGTGTCAGACTGTTTCTTCCTGCAGAGTGCAGACAGCTCTACCTGTATGTAATTCCTCAGTATGTGAAAGCCCAGCCAGCTCAGAGGAGGATTTATCCAGCTTGTAAAAGATAATAGAGCAGAGGGAAGCTGCACTAATCTAAATAACACACAGGCAGTGTGCATAGAGGGGCCTGGAGGGGGAGATGCATCACAGAACCACAACACTGAAGAACTTGGCAGCCTTCCAGACACTGGCTGACAAGTCTGACAAGAGAGAGATAAGTTGATTTATTACAGAGATGGTTATAGTAGAACGTGCTGCAGTAAACCAGAGCACATTAGAATAGATTTTGGAACTTGTAGGATGGAAGAAAACCGGATGAAATTTTTGTTACAGAGTCTCTTTAACGCATCTTAACAGAAATCTTTTTCACAATGCACTGCTATGGAGAAGAAAAAAAAAACATGTACCAGCTGATTAACCACCCTGGCGTTCTGATTAAATCGCCAGGGTGGCTGCGGGAGGGTTTTTTTTAAATAAAAAAAAAACTATTTCATGCAGCCAACTGAAAGTTGGCTGCATGAAAGCCCACTAGAGGGCGCTCCGGAGGCGGTCTTCCGATCGCCTCCGGCGCCCAGAATAAACAAGGAAGGCCGCAATGAGCGGCCTTCCTTGTTTTGCTTATATCGTCGCCATAGCGACGAGCGGAGTGACGTCATCGACGTCAGCCGACGTCCTGACGTCAGCCGCCTCCGATCCAGCCCTTAGCGCTGGCCGGAACTTTTTGTTCCGGCTACGCTGGGCTCAGGCGGCTGGGGGGACCCTCTTTCGCCGCTGCTCGCGGCGAATCGCCGCAGAGCGGCGGCGATCAGGCAGCACACGCAGCTGGCAAAGTGCCGGCTGCGTGTGCTGCTTTTTATTTCATTAAAATCGGCCCAGCAGGGCCTGAGCGGCAGCCGCTGGCGGTGTTGGACGAGCTGAGCTCGTCCAGACCGCTCAGCTGGTTAAGTATAAACAGGGGCACATTCAGTTCCACTTTAAGCTCCAACCAAAAACAGACGCCATTTAACTGTCCCATAAGCAAGCTGTAACTGCTTTGCAATAATATCTTCCCACTGCCGTCTGCAGCCTTATATAATGTTCTACAAATACAAAACAAAATGCATATGCTTCCGTTTCAACAGTCTTTAGATGGTAGACCGAAATCTCCTGAATATACCTCCATACCACTTTAATTGGCTCACTTCATGATTCTTTATGCAGCAGTCAACCTACCAGCAACCTGATCTATGAAGTACTGCATGCCAAGCATATCTTTACATGGCAATATTCCAGCACAAACACATTTTAAAGGAACCAAGTGTCCTGTAACTTTTAGGAAAGTGATTTAACTATAAAGGTACATATACTTTAGTCAGGTAGGGGGGAAGGGGGGGGGGGGGTTTAAACTAAAACTGTATATGAGGTTCAGACAGAAAACATGTATGTGCAGAATCTCCAGTGTAAATCTCATGTGCCACTACAGTGCCATAGTCTGTGCTTAGTACTTACAACACAAGAGAATCATCCACTATGTGATATGCTGGACTCTGCATGATTATAGCTCTAGCAACTGCATACATTCATGAAAATTAACAGCTAATTAACATGATATGACATGGAATAACTCTCACATACAGTTTAGTTTCAAACATGCATTGAAAAAAACCTAAATGTCTATACCTGATGTGGGTTCATCCTGAACTCTCATTCTTTGAATATGTAAATTGGTGGGAACAAATTCTAGTTTCTTATCAGCCTTTAAGCTGCTCGCTTTGAAGGAGACCCCTGAAAGAAAAAAACAAGAAAAGAAGAAACACAGGAAGATCAGCAAATATCAGAAAGCACAATGACATGTTCAAACTAAGAAATCTGCTATAAACTAACCTCTACTTCTGTGGGCCTCACTGCTGGGCTAATCATTGAGCGGACTTTATCTTTGTGAATTAAACTGCAGCTAGGATTCCTCCAGAATCGACTGTGGTATTCTACCTCTGAAGGTTTTTGAGCAGAGGTGGTTTGAGACTGATAATAGCCAGTTTATTCTTTGCTGTAGACTATTAATGAGGCAGAGGTGGCCAACAAAAACTGCTTCTGCAGAGAATTTAGCTAGATTCCCCCTCAGTGCGTCAGGGAGCAGACCGCCTTATGTATATTAGAAATGTGGCATTTTTTCCTGGGTTGTTTTATAAATTGATCGATTTTTGCTTATTGCTTATAATCTATTGGGTAAATGTGAAGATAAAAAATACTTCCCACAGTCTTTACTTTTGAGCTATTTTTACAAGGCAAAGATATTGATCTCCCTCTAACCCCACCCACTCCATGCCACTCTGTTGTGCCTCAGATCTCCTTTACACCCCCTACAAAGCAATAACCTTAGCTTCACACAGTTGTCTGAAGTATTGAGACCTGTTCCCTGCCAGTCAATAGTCATTCCCTAGTCAAAATCTTTGTAAGCTTACCGGTGCATATTTTGTGTACTGCATACTTTCACATGAAAAGTGTATGCACATTATGTGCCAATGCCTTGTAAATGCTCTGTAAATGTGTAATATGCTGAATTTATGACAAAGTTTATATCATTAACCTTTGTATGTGAAAACACTAACTCTCATCCAGCTTTACTAGGCTTACCTTTGTACTGGTGCAGATTGGTCATATTCTCCTGGTATGTCAATATGATGGTCTGATATTGTGTTATGATTTGTCTACGAAGATTCTCCCAGCATGGAGACAGCTCCCCCAACTCCTCCAGCTCACAAACTCTGTACAACACAAAATAATTACTGAAGCAACATAGAAAATAAACAGTTACCAGTGCAGTTTGCAGAGAACACATAGTATGTATAATTCATTCATATCTACAGTACACGTGTTTGTTCGTAACAACGTTATCAATAAAAGTGCTCAAAGTGCCCAGGAGACAATCAAAATCCCTCAACAACATAACATCTTATATTATCATGACATTCACATAAATTAAAACAGCAAAATAATTTGACAAATAAAATCTAATGAATATAACGAGCTTATACGACGTATGAATGCATATTTTGCCAAGTCATTTTACAGGAAAAATCATCTACCCTACTGACCAGCAATTTGGTAGGCGGGGATTTAAGTGTGGGCAGCGATGGCTGGACACACCCATTCTGCCAATACACAAGGCTCTCATTCTCATACAACCCCGCCTCCCAGATTTAGCTTTTTGTGGTGCAGGCGTCAGAATTTGCACTCCCTGTTTACACATGGATACAGAGCGTAAATGTCCACTACTGCGTATATACTTCAAACTTCCTTGCCAGAATCATTAGCTGTAATGGCAAGGACCTTCACAGAGATGAAAATATGTGCATGGTTACTTATGGAGCAGACGGCATTTGGGCTGTGCCACTGCTACTTCCTCACAGGAACATCGGATGCATATATAAAAATACGTAGGTCAGCATTGAGAACACACTATAAGGGATGAATTAGTCCAAAGATCGTCAGGAAGAGTTGTAGCCTGTCAGTTTCTTGTAAATATTAAAGCTGGCCATACACATATAGATTTCTACCTAATGATCTAAAACAATTGATTCCTTTCTGAAGGGAATCGATTCCTACCACACACAGCACAATGATTTTTAATAAATTCCAACAGGGAATGTACTGAAAATCGATCAAACCACAGTGCAATGCTATGTGCCATTGATCTACTGCCACTCGTGCCCTGCCCCCAAATGATCCAATTTGATTAGAGTGATTGTATCAGCAGGGAATCAAATGGAAAAATCGATGAGTGTATGGACACCTTAAAAGCCACAGAAGTATCTAGAACAGAAATTGTAAAATAAATAGAGCAGTGTGCCACATACACATTTATAGTGTATGGGTATATAATTATGTTGATTTTCTATTTTTTTTTTTCACCATAGCATCCCTTTAAAAACCCATTGTGACCAATAAAAACTATGTCTTAAACTGTTGGCTAGCCAATGGCTGTGGATCAAGGAATATATGGGGCCTATGCACACTATAGAAAAAGGGATGTAGCATATTACTAAAACCTTGATGTGAGGCAAGAGGCTAACATGAGGATTTGGTGGGGTAAAGCACACATTTTCCCTCCCAGATTTTTTTTTTACAGCAAAGCCTTTTATGAATCGAGGCCAACGTGAGTGATGTTAAATTTACATAAGTCTCAAAACTATGGTAAACTTTATGTATATTAGCAATGTGGCAATTTTTCCTGGGTTGTGTTATTAATTGATCGATTTTTGCTTATTGCTTAGAATCTATTGGGTAAATGTGAATATAAAAAATACTTCCCACAGTCTTTACTTTTGAGCTAGGTTTACAAGTTAAAGGACACCTAAACTGAAAGGGCTGTCATATTTGCTTCCTCTTAAACAATGCACATTGCCTGGCTGCCCTACTTTTAGCCATAGACCCTCAACAAGCATGCAGATCGGGTGTTTCTGACTGAAGTCTAACTATATTAGCTGCATGCTTGTTTCAGGTGTGTGATCCAGATACTACTGCAGCCTAATGCCTAGTACACACCATACAATTTTCTGTTAGATTTTTCTGTTAGATTTTCGATAAGATTTTCTGTAATGTACTGGTAGAGACTGGTCATTATCTCCGGTGCATTGTCTTCTGGTAATCTCCTGCTGAGTAAAACAATGCTTAATTGCTGGGCAGATAGATGGTTAGATAGATAATTTCCAACATGTTGGAATTTAGCTATCTGGCAGGTAAATCTTACAGAAAATTGTATGGTGTGTACTAGGCATAAGAGAACAACAGGTTGTCAGCCAACTGGTATTGTTTAGAAAGAAATACATGCCTCCATATCCAACTCTGTTCAATTGTCTAAATGTATATATGCCCCCAGAAAAGCTAGCAGCGCTTTAAATTTTACATGAGCTGTACCAAATTTTAAAGTGTTAAATGTGTTAATAGGAGGCCTCCGTCATGGACAGGCTCAGAACAGCCACAGCCTTGGGCAAGTCTGATGAGGTTTAATGATAAAGATCACATGCTTTTCCATACAAGGCAACCACAATGTAGGAGCATTCTCAGAAAAAACAAATTACCTAAGATCTATTCATCACTGATCAAAACTAAAGTTTTTCAACCAAAGGATATATTACATATATGAAACAAACACTGCCCACATACAGTCTTCACATGTTAAACAGGATGCAATTAACCACAAGCAGTTACTGAAAGTGTGGTAATCATAATAATGCAGTTTACTCAATTCTCCCACTTGTAACTGCTAAATACCACATAAACTAATAAGGGCAGACAAAATGTGTCTCAAGGTAACTCATTACTTCCTCTAACTTAGGTAAGGTAACTTATTATTCCCCTAATTAAGGGGAATTCCAGATTCATGATCGCGTTAGAAGGGGGTAATACATATTATATTTAAAACCAAATTAAAGAGCATTGCAAGTACTCCTTTAGTACAAAGAGATTACCCAACTAGTTGGAAAATTAGAATAAAACTGGACTTCCCTCTTCTCAGTAAATGTGCCCATACATTGGCAGATGGCAAGCAGATTTGACTATCAGATAGATCTGATCAGATTCCAGGGATAACCTGCCACAAAATGCACACTAATTTCCAATATATTTTAGCATGAAATATACTGGAAATCGGTGGAACTGCCTCTACTTGGGGTCTCCCCAGGTCTCTCCCCCATCTATGTGCTCCCCAGGCTGTGCAGAGTGTTGCAGCAGAGTGTACACTTACCTATCCACAAGCACGCCTCCTCCTGTGCCTTCTGTATATCACTACCGAGCGCCTGTACCTCGTAATGCGGTGGCATGTATGTGACCACAGGTGGCAGGGTACGTGTGCCCCGGGGACGATGGAGAGAAGACACAGAAGGAGATATGCAGTCGAATGGGTGAGCCTAAACTCCGCTGCTACACTTACCACAGGTCTGGAGGGGTACACATTTTAGAGATGTGGAGATACCAAAAGTGGTCAGAGAAAGAACAACTTGTGACATGGTCAAGGGAACCCAAGGCTCAGTGGTGTGTGTGGATAGCTAATGCTAACAAGTCTGGTCTGATCCCACAGAACAACAACAACAACAACAAATAACATTTGTAAAGCGCTTTTCTCCCGTGGGACTCAAAGCGCATAAGCATGGCTCCGACCATCGTGGTACAGAGGAAGAATTTTATAAATCTGGAAATGCCAGGCTAAACAGGTGGCTTTTTTTAGTCTGGATTTGAATAGCTCCAGAGAAGGTGCTGTCTTTACTGGGTGTAGTAGGGAGTTCGAAAGAGTAGGGGCAGCATGACAGAAGGCTCTGTCTCCAGATTTTTTGAGGTGCACTCTGGGAGTGACCAAGTTTATAGAACTTGCTGATCTGAGGTTGTGAGAGGTGTGGTGCAGCTTCAGCAAGTCCTTCATGTATCCAGGGCCCAGATTGTGCAGGGATTTGAATGTCAGCAGTCCAATCTTGAAGAGTATTCTCCATTCTACTGGTAGCCAGTGCAGTGAGCGAAGGATCGGTGTAATGTGACAGGCTGGTTTGTTAGCAATCTGGCAGCAGCATTCTGCACTAATTGCAGGCGACGCAGGTCCTTTTTGGGGAGGCCAGCATAAAGGGCATTGCAGTAGTCCAGCCGTGATGTGATGAAGGCGTGGACTAGGGTTTGAAGATCCTCTGGGGGAATCAGATGTTTAATCTTTGCAATGTTCTTCAGATGAAAGAAGGAAGATTTAACTACAGATGAAATTTGGTTTCTGAAACTCAATTCCCCATCGATTAGTACGCCAAGGCTGCGCACAAGGTTGGAGCTGTTTATGTCTGAATTCCCAATCATGATTGGTGTTGCTTTAGGATAGAGCTGTTTTGATGGCGAGCACTGGCTTTGGACAAACAGGACCTCAGTTTTGTCAGCATTCAGTTTCAACCAGTTATCATTCATCCATGCCTGAAGCTCAGCTAAGCAAGAGTTTATTTTTGGGGTAGGGTCTGTTCCACCAGGTTTGAAGGACAGGTATAGCTGTGTGTCATCGGCGTAGCAGTGGTACGTCAGGCCATGTCGTTGGATAAGTGTACCGATTGGCAACATGTAGATTGCAAACAGCAGAGGGGATAGGATTAATCCTTGTGGCACTCCGAATTGTAGAGGTGCAGGTTTGGACATTATAGGTCCTAGGGATACTCTCTGTGTTCTGTCAGTCAGGAATGATCTGAACCACTGGAGGACTGATCCACTGATGCCACAGTACTCCTGCAGTCTGTTAAGCAGGATTTTATGGTCAACTGTATCAAAAGCAGCTGAGAGATCCAACAGGATTAGGATGGAGCATTCCCCTCTGTCCCTTGCCATGAGCAGATCGTTTCACAGCTGTGGTGTTTCTTAAAGCCAGATTGTAGAGGGTCCAGGATGTTGTTTACTGACAGCCTGGTTTCAAGTTGCAGATAGACAGCCTTTTCAATAACTTTACCTAAGAAGGGGAGGTTGGAGACAGGTCTGTAGCTGCTCATAGCATCTGGATCTGGATCTGCATCTGGATCCATGGAAGGTTTTTTTAAGAAGGGGCTTGATGATTCCTTCTTTTAGAGAGGTAGGAAACCTCCCTGCTTGCAGAGAGCAATTTACTATTTTGTGAAATGCTGGACCAAGCAGGTCAGGGCATTTCAGCATATGTTTAGTTGGTCCAGGGTCCAGGTCGCAGGTTGTCTGGCGGAGACGACAGAGGATGTCTGAGATCTCTTCCTCACTAATACTTTTGAAGTCAGTCCAGGGTGTTAGGTTGTTTTTGCAGCTATTTCCATTAGTTGCATGAGTCTTGGGTGCTGTGGACTGAATGAGAGACCGAATAGAAGATACTTTGTCAGCAAAGTAGCAAGCAAATTTCACACATAGCTCCTTTGAGGGAGTTATAGTGGGTTTTAGACAGGATGGATTACATAGTCTATCAACTGTGCGGAATAGTTGGGCTGGTCTGTTGGCGGCCTTTGCGATCTCCTGTGATAGGTAGGAGGATTTTTTCTTGGTGATCGCATTTTGGTAGCTTTCCAGGTGAGAGACAAGGGTGCGTTTATCTTTTGAATTCTGAGATTTTCGCCACTTCCTTTCTAGTCTGCGCACTTCTTTCTTTATGTCCTTTAGTGAGCTGTCAAACCACCGTGCATGGTGAAGTGGTGTAGATCGTTTGATGCGAACTGGAGCGAGGGCGTCATAGGCAGATGACACTGCATGGTTGTATATCAGAGGAGCTATCGTAGCACTAACTGTTGAAAATCTGAATTCTGGACATGAAAGTAAAGTGTCAGAGCACGCATGCACTGCAGCTTACTCATTATCGAGCTGTGCAGCCACAGAGTCAGATTGCCTATACTAGCCCCCGTCTACTGCTGAAAGTGCCTACAACAGGAATGCGAGGGCAAGAAATGGATCTTGAAGCAATGGTCTTGCCTTGATGGGTCAAAGTTGTTTTGGTGGCACAAGGGGGATCTATGCAATGTTAGGCAGGTCTTTACATCTTGGCTGATCAGTTTATATAGCCAGTTTTAAAGACGCAAGATGTACAAGTAGTGGGGTTTATTAATTAAGAAGATTCATTTATCTGACAGATACTCTACCAAGTGACAAAATTGATCAGAAGAAATATAGATCTGCATACCGAGACATAGATGAGCTAGGGCTTAGATATACATCAAGGGAAAAACACTATATTGCTCATATTAAGCACCACACTATGTATGAAAAATAACAAATGCTCATTGAACAATATTATAGCACAACCATGTTAAAATCAAGGAAAACAGGCAACAAGTCAAATGAAGGTGATAATCATAATATGATTCAGTTGCTACCAGTTCTGAGAAGCTCAAACAATTAATGATATGAATAGTAATTATCATCTGATTCAATTAGTATCTGAGCACAGTCAGGCTAATAATCGATATGGATCAGTTAGCGAAAACAAATGTTAAAGGCAAAAAGAAGACATTTGACTGTGATAGGGGTGACTATGATATCAGAACTGCATTTAAATAGTCACATGGGGTAATGGAAGGAGAGTCAGACAGAGACCCAGGAAGCCCCAAAATGGGGCAATAATCCTGTTCCCACCAAAGAGAGCTGACCCAATACCCATAGATTCCAGTCGGCACATCCCAACAGCCTACTATCTCCCAGGACAATCATATACACAAGGTGATTTTTTGATCCAGTGACACCAAGGCGAACTAGATGAGGTAGGTGCAGATCCAGAAAGAATAAGAAATCTGAAACTTACCCTTAACCAGAAATGCAAATGCATGGGGGATCCCAGTGTACAGACAAACTAAATGTAATAAATCTATCCAGCAAACAGAACTGACTGGTCTGCAAGAGGACTATCTTTTTCACCTACTAGGTAATCGGACAAGTTTGATTTGGTTAAAGATGTATATTAATTTTGCAGAAAATTGGCTTTCAAAAAACATTTTGAATCTCCAGCATCTATGGATATTACAACTGGCCTCAAATAGATGGGCAGACAAGCTCTTAATGACCTCATAGTTTTCTTCAATGGCCTCAATTCACTTAGCAGTTTAGACTAGTCTACTCATGGTTTTTAGTCTACTGATGGTTTGGTCAGTTGCATCAAAGGGGAATTCACTATTACCTAATGTTTTAGACCTGGTCTAAACCATTTTGTAATTAGGTGGGTAAAGCAGGGGAAATGATCAAAAGATACAATTCACAAACAAGTAGCTATGACTGACATCCTTCTCCTTTAATGAGCTCTCCTCTGCATACAATTAAACTCCTGCATAATTAATTCAAAAGGTTCCATCCTCACATCTAAAATACCTCACAGAATTACTTTACCTTCAGAAATCAGCTGGTCTAATCTCTGTCAGAAAAAGTGGGCGTGGTTATTCCTTGTTTGCCTTTGTGAATTGGGTAATTACTGAATGTTAAGCAGGGCTAAAAACAGGTCTAAAACCCAATCTACACGTTACGATTCTGTTTACTATTCTATTTACGATCCGATTAAATCCAACATGTCCGATCGGGATTCGATTCGATTCAGTTCGATTTGCCATTGTCTTGCAATGGCAAATCGAATTAAATAGAATCCCGATCGGACATGTTGGATTTAATCGGATCGTAAATAGAATCGTATCGTGTAGATTGGGCTTAAAACATTACACCAAACCATCAGTAGACTAAAAACCATCTGTACACTAGTCTAAACTGCTTAGTGAATTGAGGCCAATGAAAATATGGGTGATCAGGGAGGGACTTCCCCCTTCGCCGTGATTACATCCAGCCGTGATGTGCTTCTGGTGGTCCATGTGACTCCTTTGTGGTGCTACTTAATCTGGCGCCTCATGCCATGATGTTCAGGAGAGACCCCTCTTGACAGAGTAGCGTGACTGCTGCGATGCCTGTTGAATAGTCTGCCGGGACATCCCTCCTCTGCACTGGCTGTTTGTTCCAGTTCCTTGTATAGCAGACGGGTGATATACGTCTCTCCTTCCCGTATTCATACCAACGCTCCTGGCAATGAAGGACACTCAGCACCTTTTTGGTTGCCAATTTTTGGTATTGTTATTTACATCATCAGTGTTTGATTGCAGCTCTGCACCATATTTGTTTTGTTATTTATGATGATTTTATGGGACACTATTTATGCACAATTACCTTATATTTAGCACTTTATATATGAGCTGACATATTTGATCCTGGGTTAATCAGCCTGACTGTACTCATATTGAGCGCATCAAGTGATAATTACCATTCCTATCATGCATTATGTATACAAGCTTCTTGGAACTGGTAGCTACTGTATCCTATTATATGATTATCACCTTCATTTGCTTTATTGCCGTGAATTCTTAAGTTTTAATATGGTTGTGCTATAGTATTGTTCAATAAACATTTATTATATTTCCTACATAGTGTGGCACTTACTATAGGCAATATAGTGCTTTTACCCTTGACTAAATTGTTCAGGTTTTTGATTTGCAAAAACTCTAATTTACTGGCTGCAATGATGTCACATCCCTGCTTCTTGTGTAGACTAAAGGTCTATACACACTATGCCAAACTGGTCATGGCTGCCTCAGCCAAGAAACCAGCATGCGTACAGGTGATCCTCAATATCATTTAAAGATCTGGAATGCAGGATCTCTGAACCACAGTGACCCTCAGGTGCATTGTTCTCTTCCTTAACACTCCTGCCAGAAGTAGCTCTGTCATGTACTGCACTGTTGTCCGTCCTCCCTTCCTCATAGAAGGGAGACTCATCACTGTGCTACAGCAAACTGAGATATCTGTACAGCACTCGGCACTCAAACTGTCGCCAAAGGGACCAAGCCCTTATCCTTGTGGGGGACAGTCTTTGTGCTTGTGTGGGCGCCTTTAAACCAGAGACTAAATCATTCACCTGTTCAAACTGAACACATTCCTCTTTATAATTTATAGCTACGGCAGTATCTATCTCACCTTGCAGCATCTTCTTCAAGCAGGAGTTTCACAAACTGTCTAGGTATATGTAAAGAAAGGACACTCTCAGCCATCTGCTCCAGTATCCGGAGGTGGTTACCATCTGTTGTAGGGAAGCGGTACATGCGGCAGATTGCTCCACCAAACACTGTGAATGGATAAGGCAGCAATAAGTCAAAAATGCAAAGGCTTGTTTTATAGGTATACTAAAAAAAAAAATCATAGGCTCTGAGACACTTTATTCCGTAGAGCCCAAAGCAATCTGCATGACTTCACTTACTACCCTAAAGTGATGCATTATGGGTTTTGCTTTATGGACACATTAAAGTTATAACTTCTGTTTTAGGAAGGTAAAACTGTAATTTGCATGTCAGCTATAGAAACTAAACATGATCATTGTATAATTGGCTTATAAATAAACCATATTTTAAACACGTCATGTTGTCAAGATAGTGATTCTAGGTCCTCTAGGATGTCATCTAAGCCACAATGATGTACATGTATGAACTCTGTAATTATTGAGGATAGAACGTATGATAGCATATGCCTGTGCTCATTAGCCTCCTGGTAGCAACATGACTAGAGGAGCCCCCCTCCTCCCCATCTATCAATCAATCCCCTTTGTTACCTCTTCCCTACAGTAACTGGCAAAGCAGCAGTGCTGGGTAGTGTTATAGTCCCCTTTCCTCATGGTAGAAATGCTCACCCTGTGCCCTGATTTACCTGCTAGCCTTCTTTGCTGTAACTATTCAGTATCTACCAGAACTCTACAGAGTCAGCAAAGGAGGCTGTAAGGAGTACTAGGTTTGGGAGCATCCTGATGCTCAAGGTGGTCACACTCCATACAATGTAACACACACCATACAATCTTTAGAAAAATTGAAGAAAAATTTCCAGCATTTCAGATCGATAATCGAAAAAAAAATGGTAAATCCGATCAGATTCTTCAGTCGAATAAAATAAAAAAAAAAACGTTCAATTTTTTTCGGGAGATCTGATCATATTTATCGAATTGGGAGGAAACTATGTATACTGACTAGTATAGCATTATATATAGGTGTGTGGTGTACTGAGTGTGCAAAGGTTTTGTGTGAGAAGTGGTAATGTGAGATCAGTTCACTTTTGTTTATGGTTCCATATGCAGATTGTAGAGCATGCTACTCTGTCCTATTAGTGGTATTCAAAAAAAGCAGGTTGTTTTTAGGCGGTTGTTTCAGATCTCCAGGGCGCATGCGCTGTCCATCCGCGCACCTTCTCTGTACACGGTCCCACATGGCTGTGTGCAACGGCCTTTGTCAGGAGCATCTTGGGCATGTACAACCCAGATTGTAGTGGACAGCGCATGCGCCATGCTTCAACTTCTCCCAGACGGAGCCATGAAAAAGGGCTACAGCGAAAAGATGGAGGGGAGGCCAGAAGGATGGAAAGATGGAAGGAGCCTGGCGGTGTCTGAAGACCTTATACATAATCAAGGTAAGTATATCCCCCAGTACATTTTAAGGGGATAGTATTAAGTGGGCAATAAAAATGGGGAAAGGGGAGCACTATGTATAATGGCACTATATATATATATATATATATATATATATATATATATATATATATATATATATATATAGGGGAGCACTATGTATAATGGCACTATATATATATATATATATATATATATATATATATATATATATATATATATATATATATATGTGTGTGTATCTCAACATAAATGAAGAGATAATATTGTTTGACCACACCTTATAACCATACTTAAAGAGACACTAACATCAAAGGCATCCAATGGGGGGTACTCACCTCGGGTGGGTGAAGCCTCGGGATCCTAATGAGGCTTCCCACGCCGTCCTCTGTCCCACGGGGGTCTCGCTGCAGCCCTCCGAACAGCCGGTGACAGACCCGACTGTCAAATCATTTACCTTTGCTGGCTCCAGCGGGAGCGCTGTGGCTGCTTTCGGCTCCGAAGTAGACGGAAATACCCGATCTCAGTCGGGTCCGCTCTACTGCGCAGGCACCGGAGACTTGCGCCTGCGCAGTACAGCAGACCCAACGGCGATCGGGTATTTCCGCCTACTTCGGAGCAGACAGCCGTCAGAGCACCTGCGCAGGAGCCAGGAAGGTAAATATTGACGTCACTGCTGTACGGAGGGCTGCAGTGAGACCCCTGAGGGACGGAGGACGGCGTGGGAAGCCTCATTAGGATCCTGAGGCTTCCCCCACCCGAGGTGAGTACCCCCCAGGGGACGTTTTACCGTTACAGATTCTCTTTAAGTCCACCTCTCTTCTACATTTAAAATAACTACAGCAGAATCCCTTTATTAGTAAACTCCAAGACAAATTAGTTTACTATAAAAACATACGGATAAGTTAATTGGCTCCCCCTAAAAAAAATTGGCCCTAGACTACAGTACTTACACTACATAATATAGACATATGGTAATGGTAGGGATTAGATTGTGAGCTCCTTTGAGGGACAGTTAGTGACAAGATATATATATATATATATATATATATATATATATATATATATATATATATATATATATATATATATATATATATATATATATATATATACACACACACTGTACAGCGCTGCGTAATATGTCGGCGCTATATAAATACTAAATAATAAATAAATAATAATATATCAGAAGCTGCCATGCTCAAATAGTATACTATAGTACACATAGTATACTACAGTACCGTATCTTAATGCAGTCAATAATTGGGAGGTATTTTTTCTTTTCAATGCTTCAACAAGCGAGCACAGATGGTGTCTAAGCCAGATCAAAATGCACAGTGCCCATTATGCAGGTTTTGCTTGGCATAATCACACAACTGCTTGCACAGGAAGCATAGGCTTCACCAGTTAAAGGGAGTGCAAAGTGAGAAACAATGGGACCAGTTACTTATCTGAAGCTTCTTCCATCCCTCTAAAGTCCTACTGGTCCCTCTCAGTCATTCCGCACTGCTCCATTCCCCCACTGTCCCCCTCTGTAAGCCCCTCTCGGCCAGTTGCTGGCCACTGTACATGCGTAATGCTGGCTGTGCACCTCCTTGATCGCACTCCGGTGGCTAGGAGTGTTCTATGCATGGGCAGTAGCAATTTTTCCTTACTGCACAAGCACAGAACGCTCCCGGTACAGAAGTGCAATGGAAGCAGCGTGTGGCACGGGACCATGTATGCAGTATTCAGAGGGGGATAGAGGAGGAACTGAGCAGCATAGAATGAGGGTGAGGACTAAGAGGCATTAGGGGGCTGGAAGAAGCCCCAGATAAGTAAGTGGCCACATTACTTTTTACTTAAAATTTCCATTAGTGCAGGTGCAGTACTTATAATGTACTCCCCTGGCCACATTTTTGTGCAGCCTGGACGATACTGTAGGGTTGCAGCCATGCACAAGCAAATTACAGATGACAGGCAATTCCCTCAATAATCTGGCAACAGCTTAAACAGGATGCATAGCTATCACTCAGCTGGTGCTTTTGACGTAATACACATTGGCCCAGAGTAGTGTACAGATAGCGAGCAGGCTACAAATAGTCAGCCTGCCCACCGATCACGGCTCATGGGTCTCTGGCTGACGAATGACACATGCTCCCACTCACTTTCCACTACAGCTGGATACAGAATAACGCAGGGGTCAAAAAACAGGTTTACCATAACAGAAGTTCTATTATATCCAGGTTTACTATCCCAGGGATTACTCCCATATACTTATTATGGTGCTTGGCCAGGACATGGACATTTAGTTTACTGTACTGGAAGTTTTACTATATCAGAGTTTACTATAACAAGGTTGTACTGTATTAACTCTCCAGCCACTAATAATCTCTTCTTCCCCACTTTACCAATAAAATGTTTTTATTACTGATACAGTACAAGGAGAAAAAAAGTATACAGTGCAGAAAAATTACTAGATAATTCCTGAGATAGTTCATCCAGGGATTTATCTCACTGACATCCGGAGTCGAGAAGGAATTGGCCCAATTGGCCCAGGCCTTGTAAGGTTTTTCGCCTTCCCCTGGATCAACTGGGATATGTGCCGGTTTAGGATAGAGCCCCCCCTTCTGGTTGAACTTGATTAACGGATGTACTTTTTTTCATCTAAACTACTATACCTTTATTTCAAAATCAAATATTAACACTAATTGTACAACATATTTCATTGTTGAGATAAATGAAAATAATACAATTTGACTAAGTGAAAAAAATGTGCATTCCTTTAATATTTCCTTTTAAAATGTATAGAAACAAAAAAAAATATTATTTGAAATGGTTTGCTCCCCCCGCCCCTCTTGTTGCACAAAAGATTCAGATATCACCGAAGAGTAATAAGCAGTGATGAAAGTATTATTGAATCAGTAAGAACATGGCTAAAAGGCAAGAATTGGTCCATAAGGTGAAAACAACTGTAGTTATGAAGTGGTAAAACTGAATAGAAACATATGCCTTCAAATGGTTTTTCACTTAGAACTAGGATTGTGAAAGTATACAAAACCAGCACTATAAGATACTAATAATCACAGAACCTACACTATATGAGGCACTATTGATCTACCTACCTGATTTCAGCAGTGTATCTTTTCGCAAAGAGGCATATTTTGAACGTATTCCTAAAGATTCTGTTAAACTTTCATCAACAGGGATTACAGTCTAAAAATAAAACGAAACGTGTACACAGACAGTAAATTCAAATGTGCATAGTTACAAGTCTCACAACAAAGAAAACACGCTCATTTTGTATAAAAAGTACTAATTAATGGCACAGCGTATCATTTTTACAGAAAAAAAAAACAAATCTTCCCTGTTCTTACTAAACAGAAAACATGAGACTGCTTAGTAAATAAAGAATAAAAAAGCAATACAATTGCAAACAATTTCAAAATGGTAAGAAGGACAAATGCAAAACAGTAAATAGGCATTTCAAGCTGCAGAGTTTACAAACCCCTTTCTAACAATATTTAGCAATTATGGCCCTAAATTACTTTAGAAATACTTGTCACAAATGAAAATATGTATTCTGTGTAGTTCATGTATGTTCATGTGTACTAATAGCATTTGCTTTAATGCCAAGTGTGAATGCATATGAAATAGGTGTGCTTACAGCTACTAAGGCCTGGGAGGTGGGGCTTAAAGGGATCCAGAGGCCCCAGAAAAAAGATTTTTATACATACCTGGGGCTCCCTCCAGCCCCATACGCACGGATCGCTCCCATGCCGCCGTCCTCTGCTGCCTGGATCCGCCAGTACCGGGTCCCGTCATGGCCGCCAGTCGGCCGGCTGACGCGGCCAATAGTTCGCATCACACCGAGCTCCCTCCATGTATGTACGCGTGAGGCTACCTATTGCGCAGCCTCATGCGTACGGGTAAGGAGGGAGCCGCTGTGATGCGGACAATTGGCCGCGTCCGCCGGAAGTGACGGGGCCCGGTACCGCCGATCCAGGAAGCAGAGGATGGCGGCGTGGGAGCGATTCAGGCTTATGGGGCTGGAAGAAGCCCCAGGTATGTATAAAAGCTTCTTCTTTTTTTTTATCACGTTCCTCTCTGGTTCCCTTTAACATTTGGAACAAGTGGAACACAGCCTTTTGATAAACCCTGTTAGCATGCTGATGGATAATTATAATAATATAGTAGATCTGTGATTTTAATCTCCCCTCTCAGTCAGTTTTCAGCCTTGTACTTTCAATTTAAACCGTACTGAGTTCGACAAGAAGTTGACAAACTCATTTGTGTAGATAACTCAAGTTTTTTAACTGTTGATGTACTGGAAAAGAGAAAGGGACTTCAGATAATTTCTTAGTAGGGCTAGTATACCATGTTTATCTCATCATGTCACATCACTTAAGGTACTTTTAGGCTACTTTCACATCAGAACGTTGCGTTTGATGCGACGTTAAGGCCGCACAATGTGCCCCTAACGCAACGCATTGTGCACTATAACTTGGACGTTATAGTGCATTCTTTAGCCCTGCATTTGGTGCGCCGTTTTCGTTGCACAGTGATGGAACGAAAACAGCGCATGCGTTACATAAAAAAACAAAACATTACTGAGCATGTGCAACACAACTAACGCAGCAGATTCATTGCTAAACGCACAGCATGCAGCACTTTCTAATAACGCCTCACGTTACACACAAATGCAACGTGTGCACTGTGAATGTCGCACAGACTTTAGTATTGCTGTGCGTTAGTCTGCGTTATAAAATTTTCTAATTTGCGACGCTGCCAGCCCCAAAACTATTGTCACGTGTATGTGCTGATGTAGCAATAAAAAAAGACTATTGCAACTTGAAATTGATGTGCTAGCCTGGAGGGGGTAGGAGGCGCCCAATTTGGTATATAACAATAGTAGCAAAAAAGTTTCTGTACCGTGTTAGCCAAACAAATTATATAGGTAGAAAAAAAACAACGTTTTGTAAAAACGTTAAAAGGTATTATTTTTTTAAAAGGTTGTTTTTTTCTACCTGTATATAACAATACAAATTGACTAGTCTGTTAGGAGACTATAAGAATACTAGTAAGCCAATAGTTAAAATGTAGTTTCATTTATTGGTAGTGATCAGCACAATGACAACGAGTTTCTCGGTGTAAGCCGCTTCCTCAGGTCAAGTGTGTGCCTGCAGCTTCTTCGGGAACTCCTTTCAGCGGCCGCTACAATCTGACGCCATCCGGCCCGGAGGGAGCGCGCAGTCTGTGCGTAGGAGGCCGGTATTGCCCGTCAGAGCGCCAATACCGTTGTCATTGTGCTGACCACTACCAATAAATGAAACTATATTTTAACTATTGGCTCACTAGTATTCTTCTAGTCTCCTAACAGACTAGTCAATTTGTATTGTTATATACCAAATTGGGCGCCTCCTACCCCCTAAATGTATCTGATACAGCCTATTTAGTAGGGTTTCGACGCCTCACGATCAGGCGGTTCGAATATATTTTCATTTGGAGCTGCGACCAAGACCATCCAGAAAAAGGCCGAGTGGGGACGGTACTTCCTCACCTGTGCACACGAGTGGTTGCCTCTTTGAAGCAACCCACCTTTGTGAGTATAAACCTACTAGATTTTTTTTTCACCAGAAACCCATTAAGACGTTATCACACCAGAGCAGGCTCCCGGTGTCCGGTTGTCTTTTTGTTCTTCCAGCAACATCTTCATTTGGCCTTAAGGTACTTTTAAGGACATTTGCTGGTGCGACTGCCATATCCAGGATCGCTTATATTCCTGGATAAAGTATGGACAGCATTTTATGACATCACAGAGGCCCTCCTTCATGTATCTTGTTTTTTTTAATTTGGTTTTATATGAGAACTGATCTACTGTTTACTTGCATACCAGATTTATATATATATTTTTTGCTAACTGAAATTAGCATTTTGGATACCCTGTGACTATATATAGTAATAGAACGCTCCCAGCCTTGTTTGGAATCCAAAAAGTATGAGGGTCTGCCAAATAGAATTTTGAAATACTTTTACGAGCTTTAATACTACAATTAATTAACAACAAACATTGCAATTCAATTGCCTTCCCAAAAATACAACAATAACACAACAAATAACTAATTAACAGCTAAATGACTAGTTCTGTGAAACCAACCTGTCTGATAAAGAGGTGTTTGGTAATGAAAAGATTATACTCACTCTGCCATTAACAGTATCGAATGATCTGTTAACAGGGGGACGCTGATCAACCTTCTCCTCCATTTGCCACCCTATTACAGTGATATTACCTACTGGTTCTTGTTCAGCTGACCTGCAGAAAGGAAAAAAAAATTGAACAGCTAATGGTTACCATGTATATGACAGACCTAGTCACTATTGTAGAAGACTTGCGTCATGCTGGGTGATAAGATCATGGGTTTGACACAAGCAAACATCCCTAGGTGCCAAAGGGAAAACCGCTATTAACAGGGTATATTCAGTAATCTACAGTAAAATTGCAGTGTGAAGACAGCCATTTTATTAGTATGTATGCAGGTAATGTAGTGGGCACTGCACGCATAGCGCAACTCACGATATGGACACAACTCGCACGTTGCTAGTATGTGTGTTACACAAATAGCTTGACTGTTGTGTACAAAACGCAAGTTGCACTAGGTGTGCAACGCACACTTCATTTTTTTGCATACATACAAGTAAAGTGCACAGCAATTTTATCTTTGATAAGTGAATTGACCCATGTGATATTCTATACATATTCCAAGACTGATCTCACCATAAGAATGTGACTATAAGAATTTACAAGTAGCTTAAAGCGCAAAGAATTCTTGCTGTCCTCCCCCATTACTTTTCATTGTGAAAAATCCTGAAGTGACCTGTAATCTGAAATCCTGATTTCAATTCCAACCTAACCACTAGTGATTCTTTTCATCTAGGAGCTCAGTGACATGACCATCTGCATTCAACAAAACAGAAAACCTTCTGTAACAGTACCAATAATGCATTATACTAAAGCATGGGGTTTTCTTAGGTTTTTATTTGGCAATTCTTTGCTTATTCAGTACCATATGGAATGCCTCTCTGGAGAAGTGTGCACGGTGGCTGACATTGTGCCTATAACTCTCCCGTATTAGGTTGTGGAGTTCAGTCTGGATTTAAACACCAGAGATGGAGCTGTCCTGATCTACTGAGGTTAGGCATTCCATTACATAGGAACAGCATGACAGAAGGCTCTGGGACCAAAAGTTTCCAAGTGGACTCTGGGTATGACTTAGAACCCGTGAATCTGAGATTGCAGGGATTACTACACAGCTATAACATTTCTTTCATGCATCCAGGGCCCAGATTATGAAGTGATTTAAAGGGACTCCGAGCAGTGCAGAAACTATGGAAAGATGCACATCATTTTAAAGCTCTCTTTCTCCTCTTTCCAATAATATATAAACCACCACCCTACGCCTTTTAGTTTTCGCTATTTTCCCGACTGAATTTGCAGCGGCCGCGATTTCGATCGCAAAAATAGAGAAAACTAAAAGGCGTAGGGCAACGATTTAGGTGTCGTCAGAAAGAGGAGAAAGAGAGCTTTAAAATAATATCCATCTTTCCATAGTTATATTGTATTACACAGGGCGACTTTTTGTCAAAGTCAGCAGCTGCATTCAGCAGAATGGAGCTGCTGACACTGGGGAAAGTGTCGTCCTGTGTAATACAATATAACTATGGCTTGATGGATATCATTTTAAAGCTCTCTTTCTCCTCTTTCTGACGACACCTAAATCGTTGCCCTACACCTTTTAGTTTTCTCTATTTTCGCGATCGAAATCGCGGCCGCGGCAATTTCGATCGCGAAAATAGCGAAAACTAAAAGACGTAGGGTGGTGGTTTATATATCATTGGAAAGAGGAGAAAGAGAGCTTTAAAATGATATGCATCTTTCCATAGTTTCTGCACTGCTCGGAGTCCCTTTAAATGTCAGTAGGCCGATCTTGAATAGGAGCCTCCATTTTATAGGTAGCCAGTGAAGGGAGTGCGGGACTGGTGTTATGTGGCAGTGACGGGGTTGGTTGGTTAACAGTCTGGCAGCAGTATTCTGTATCAGCTGTAGGCGGTACAAGTCCTTTTACTGAGGTTCACTAAAACATTGGGCAATGGGGCAGCAGAATATATGGACATCTGGCAGTTTTACCAACAAAAAGGAAAGAAGACACATAG
This sequence comes from Hyperolius riggenbachi, assembly GCF_040937935.1. NCBI lineage: Eukaryota > Metazoa > Chordata > Amphibia > Anura > Hyperoliidae > Hyperolius > Hyperolius riggenbachi. The sequence continues at coordinate 220,713,826 of NC_090647.1, forward strand.
CAGCACTGCATGAATATTGTCCCATACAGTTTAATTAAACCTAACATTTGCACATATAGGTGGCTTCTCCAACCTTTTGCACAGGTTGCACTTATCACAGCCTGTAGCAGAATAAGGGGACCTGCACTGTGACGGTGCCTGAATTCCACTATACTTAAAGTGGTCTGAAACGCTGACATAACATTCAATACAAATGTGTTTTCCTACTTTTTATTACTCATACAGTTATCATATTTGCTTTTGTGCACACGTAATATTGTCTGTCTACAAATTACAAGTTTTACAAAGTGTAGTTTATCTTGCCCTGAAACCTGCCATTGCATTTTATTATTTTTCTATTATAACTGCTTTTTTTATTATATATGAAAATTCTCTAATGAGCTATTCTGAACTCTGTGCGCGCCTGAAGCAGGGACAGTTTCTCAGAGAATGTTTGTTTACATTCCAGTGTTGATACATTTGTGTTTAACAATTAAAAAAATATACTGTTATCTCCAGTTTGGATGCAGATTTGAAGCTGAATAGCAGGACAAAGTGCTTTGTTTAACCATTTCAGTGATGTTCAGCTAGATTTTTTTTCTGTGATAGAAGCTTTAAAGCTGTAAGGAATAATTTAGAGCCAAGTAGAAATGCTGGCTTTCCGACCACTTTAAGGTAAACCTGAGATGGGAACACTAAAAGATTTTATACATACCCAGGGCTTCCTCCAGCCCCATGAACACCAATACGTCGCTTGCCGTTCTCTCAGTTGGCTCCATTTGCCTGATATCGGTCCAGGTAACTGGCTCAGCTACATAACATTTGGAGAGGTTTGCATAGCTTGTATTAGTCAGAAACCTCAGTTTTCTTATATGCTCCAGTTTTCTCATGTCCCCGTTTCTACAGAGCACGAGCCCTTTTCATTGAATAATCTAAAAACATTCAAAGATCTCATCGTCACACTCACGGGCGAATCTTAAGAGTGACAATCCTTTCCTGCTTTTAGAAGGATTTTTACAGGAATCATGGTCAGAAAGCACATGATAGATCAAAATACATATTTATATTATTATTATTATTTAGTATTTATATAGTGCTGACATCTTCCACAGCGCTTTACAGAGTACACAGAACATGTTATCTATATATATATATCATAAGATACAAATCTTTACAGGTTATGAAGGTACTGAAACATATTCAGAAAATAAGATGACACAGGCACACTTTACCAATCTATGTGGTGCCACTGCTGGTATGTTTAGCCTATTTAAGGAAGTGATCAAATATTAAGCCATACCATTTCCTGAATGAGGTGAATAGATTTTTTCAGCCAATATCATTTGATGCATTAAATAGGAACTGCAGTAAAATTAACAATGAAAAAAATTGCTCCCCCCCTTACAATACTGTTATCTTCTATAAAGCATTTAGTCAATGTTTGCCCAGTGTAAAATCTTTTCTTACCCCATTTTACATTTTGAAATGCATCAGGTAGCAACATCAGCTCTGTTGAATGTTTGTTTCTGAGAATGCCGAAGCCAGTGAAAAAGGATGTCTGGCCTCCCATAAAGCCCTGGCATAGCTAAACAACCTAGGCTAAGCATCACTGGGAGGGAGGAGCTACATACTAAAATACAGCAATACATAGCTATAGGAAGTGTCTCTGATGCTGAAAGCAGAACATTTACAGTAAAAATGGATATCCTGAATCATTTACTGCACTCTACTACATGTTACTACAGTGCCTGTTTACAATAGTTAATGGAGCTCAAGCCAAAAATGTATCAGGGAGATGTGTCACGGGTGGCCCGGAACACCAGACGGGAAGTTGAAAATCCACAGAAGAAGCCGGCACCATCCGATAATCATATGCTCTTTTATTTAGTTTAACATCAGACTGTCACATGGCGTTTCGGAGCGTGGAGTAGCTCCTTTCTTAAGTTGTGACAGTCTAATCAAATATCGACACACTTACAGCATTTATACCAGACCAGGATGCATTCCTATCCTAACCAATCATAGGCTGCAACTTACTGACAGCCACAACAAGGCACATTGAGCTAAACGGACCTGATGGGGAACTGATGTGCTGGAACTATAGGCTTACAAAGAAATATTGCTTCAAATTAGCAATTGTTTCTAACGTGATTTTTAATGAATGTAAGCATTCCAAGGCTATGCATTTTAGGTGTAATCGTGTGTATGTCTTACATGCAGCTAGAAAATACTGTATTACCAATATTTTACTACAACTAAACCTAACCCTACTCTCACACAGAACCCTCCCCTCTACCAATGCCTAATCCTTAGACCCCCCTGGTGGTGCCTAACCCTAAGACCCCCTAGTGGTGCCTAAACCTAAGACCGCCCCCCGGTGGTGCCTATCCCTAAGACCCCACAAAATTATAATTTTCAAAACTAATGTAAAAATGATTATTTTTTTTTTTAAAAAGTAGCATTACATTTCAAAACAATAATTAAAGAAATTATAATCCTCAAAACGAATGTAAAAATGATTTAAAAAAAGTAGAATATCAAAATGTTGAAAAGGTAAAATAATAATTTACAAAAATGATAAGTGGCAAAACGAATTTCTTAACAATATTTTTCAAACAATTGATCCTGAAAATGACCAAATTTGGTTCGACCTGCGCGGCGCCTGGTGCTCAAATCGTCCAGTTTTGTGCCCAATAGCCAAGATTTAACATTAGAGTGAATGGCGGCGCACGATCTGTCCACTTCTCATATGCGCCCAATTTTCCTGCTTCCTTTAACCTCCCTGGCGGTAAGCCCGAGCTACATTCGGGCTAGCCGCCGCAGAGGATCACATGGCCCCAGGAGGATTTTTTTTAAAATAAACGTTGCTCTATATGCTTTAGCTAGCACTTCGCTAGCTAATTATGTTACCCAAGTCCCTCAGGTCCCCACCGATCACCGCCGTAATACGTACCCCCCAGGGATCCCGCGATGGTGCAGGCTCCCAATCAGCTCCAGGCTTTGCTATGGGGAGGATCGGGACTGCGCATGACACCATGATGTCGATGAAGTCATGTCCGATCGTCACCATAGCGACGAGTGAAGCTGGATCGTGAAGCTGGGGCTCTCTCGCGGGATCGCGGAGGGGTAAATATTGCCGGCGGCAATTGGGGGATTTAGTTAGGTGCCCGGGAGCTTGGGGGACATAATTAGCTAGCTTAGGCATATAGAGCAACTTTTATGTAAACCCCCCCCCCCACGGACGCAGCCTCTAAAACTGCGTACCGCCAGGGAGATTAATCATGGTGAAAAACAATGTTAAAGGGGAACTTCAGCCTAAACAAACATATTGTCATTAAGTTATATTAGTTATGTTAATTAAAATAGATAGGTAATATAATCTCTTACCCACCCGATTTTAAAAGAACAGGCAAATGTTTGTGATTTCATGGGGGCAGCCATCTTTTTCATGGGGCAGCCATATTTTTGGTTGAAAGGAGGTGACAGGGAGCATGAGACACAGTCCAACTGTCCTATGTTCTGTTTACCCTCCCAGCTGTGCATGCTAGGCTTCCAATCTCAAATTCAAAATATTAAAAAATAAAATTGCACCAAAACAGCAGAACAACAACATCAGAAATCCCATCATGCTTTTGCACAGGGGAAAAATGCCCAGGCAGTTTTCTTCTGTGCAGCTAAAAATGAGGCTTGGGTAAGAAAAAAAAGTTCTGATGCTGTGAAACTGCCAAGCCTTTTCAGTGCTGCGGAGTAGATTTTTAGTCTGGAGGTTCATTTTAAGGAAAGAGAAATGACACTTAGTTGTGTAACCAGTATGGGCACCAGGGCAAGAAGTAACTTTAGCTCAAGGCATGAATTTTAAATAATTTGCATCAAGAATATGTTTTTGATGTACTGTATACTTTTCACTGTTTTCTGAGATAAATATTATTGCTGCCACAAAAGACTTTTGTCCAGTGCACTGTCCCAATCTTAGCTTTATTGCATTGCTTTGATTTTCCAGTTTGATAAGACAGTCTTTTGTGCTAGAAATCGAGAGAGAGAGAGAGAGAGAAAGGAGATGAGGGAGAGAAACAGAGGGGAAGGAGAGAGAGTGTGCGTCTCCCTCTCCTCCTGCTCAAAAACAAACAGGAATGCTTACCATAACGGTAGATGCAATCGGTGGCTCTTCTCCTGCAGCAAATCCTTCACGATAAATTTTCCAGAGCCCAGCAAATACATCTAGGTGGAAAAGAGCAAAGAAAGTGTAAAGTACAAAGTTATACTTCTTTTTTTGCATTTTGTACTTCCTGATTGAGTTGCCTGGCCTGCTTTTCAAATACCTGAAGCTGCAGGCTTGTAATCTTTCTGTAACAAGGTCAATTATGTTCAGTCTGAGCTTTTAAAGCACAACACGTCTTTATGAGCATTTTTTACTGTACATGAGATGAAGAACACAAGTGCAATATAAATAATCATACTGACTGGGTTTTGTTAATGTTTCTTTGCAAATTTATCAATTAAATGTATATATTAAATATGAGCTATACACGTTCTTTAAAAATTTGTGTTCTGCTTCAAATCTATCCCTTACGCATACCTATGAAGTAGCCGCCAGGAGATTTGGGCACAGGATAAAGCAGATATCCCTTTCTGGGTTCCTCAAAGCAATATTACCTGGTAAAAAATCGGTATGACTGTGGAGAACTTAAACTCTGTAGCTTCAGTTATAGATCACATGGCAGAGAATGTGAGGAACACCTTATTTATAGCTAGGAAAATGTACTTTTCTTTAGTCAAAATAACAACAGGATTTTGTAATGCTGGTATGTGAGAAAATGTTTACATTTTTTACTTACTGACCTGAGATAGTGAAGAATGCATTAACACCACATGTATACAACTACAACATAGTATCTGTTCATTTTAGCATTTTGGCCATTTGTGTGGAGTCTTTATTGAATAACCTCAAAAGGAAAACTAAGTTTAGACCTGAATGACTTTTTCTCAAGACTTTATAAACACGAGTTCGGGAAATATCTTTGACATTTTCACACAAGTGCCTGAGTGACTGGAATAGTTGCTGTATCATGTTACCAACATTCTTCTATGAGTAAAAACAAAACACTAAAAGGTGTCAGTAGAATCTGGTTACCTAGATTACTTAAAATGTAACATGGGAAGTACACCTGTATTGGTCACACAGCAAAATGAAATGTAGTTGCACAGGACATAGCACCTCGCAAATCAGTCTATGTAGTAAAAGATATGGGACATAATACAAGCCAGCTTTGTATATTTATTAATAAATGCAGGTACAAAGTGCGGGCACAGCAGTGGTATATAAGTACTAATACGCTTGCTCCTATGGGGATGGGTCGGTGGTCAACTGTGAGAACTGGGTAAAATAGCCTTGGAAGCCCCATCTGACTAATGGTGGCCACACACCATACAATTTTTAAAATGTATTTTCAATTCAAGAGTTACATTCTGACCCATGTACCACAAATGCTCAATTTTTCCACTAAAAAAAAAAAAAAAAATATATATATATATATATATATATATATATATATATATATATATATATATATATATATATATATATATATATATATATATATATATATAAAAAAAATATGATTGAAAACTGCTTGCATCCCTACATTAAGAAATTGAAAATCTATCACACACACCATACACTCTTGCAACATTGATCCGAAATTTCCACCATTCTCACTCAAGAAAGCTCAAAAGAAAAAAAAAAGTGAATTCCGAATAAAAAAAAAAAAAAAAAAAGCTTTCGATTTTTCTGTACAAAGAATGTTTTTTATTAACTTGATAATCAATAAAAAAAAATGTTCAAAAAACAAAACAATGGTTTTTATTGAATTGCTGTAAAATCAAATTATTTTATTGTATCATGTGTGGCCACCTTAAGCAGATCACCACCATCTCCACTAGATCTAAAGCCTGGTACACACGATGCAATTTCCCATCAGATAGATGGGTCGAATAGATAATTTCCAACAGATCCGATCAGTTTTTGATCGATTTTCTGATGAGTTCTATGCATATTGATCAGTAAATGATCGGAAATCAGATCCGACCATCTGATGGGAAATTGCATGACACCAGGCTTAAAGGTGACCACAGACCAGACCATACAATTTTTACATTTCTTTTCAATTCACTAATTACAATACATTTTTTTGATTGCTTGTAACATTTGAAAAATCTGACCAATGTGCCACAGACGCATACGTGACCCGGCGCACACTGATCTTGTATCCCTGCGCAGCTAATTAGGACCCGCCAGCGTTGTTCGGCGGCATGCGTGTGATGATAGCGTATCCATGCGGCTAATTAGGACCGGCCAGCGATGTTCGGCGGGGGCAGCAGCGGGCAGCGGAAGAAGAGGATCAAGTAGGACTGGAGCCTGGAGCGCGGCGGCAGGAGCAGGTAATGTATTTATTGCTTCCCTGCGCACCTCTGCACCCCAAAATCCGTACCTTCGCCGCATAAGACGCACCCACTTTTCCCTCAACATTTTGGGGAAGAAAAAGTGCGTCTTATACGGCGAAAAATACGGTAATTAGTGGTGGAAAAAAATAAGATATAGATCAATTAATTGTGATAAGTAGTTATAAAGTTATTGGCAAATGAATGGGAGGAGAAAGTTGCTCGGATGCATATGGTGAACAACACTGTAGGCTGAAGTGGTTAAATACTGCCATTCATGTCATTTGTCAGCCTCAGCCCCATAATTTGTTTTCATCTATTATCCATCATCACTAACCATTGTCTGTCTGGAAAAAAAAGGAAACCATTCAAAGAACTTACTGTTCCCTGAGATCTGTCTTTGACATCATACACAGACAGCTTGACCTGGGTCATCTGATTTATAAGAGAGTCCTGGAAGAAGGCAATGCTGCTAAGAAATATAGGATTGCTTGTCCCCTAAAACAAAAAGGAAGGTCAATGAGAGTTATCAGAATACATGCATTGCCATAGGATGTAAATGTATTTGTGTATGAAATTAAGATAGTTACATAGTTACATAGTTATTTTGGTTGAAAAAAGACATACGTCCATCGAGTTCAACCAGTACAAAAGTACAACACCAGCCTGCTCCCTCACATATCCCTGTTGATCCAGAGGAAGGCGAAAAACCCTTACAAGGCATGGTTCAATTAGCCCCAAAAGGGAAAAATTCCTTCCCGACTCCAGATGGCAATCAGATAAAATCCCTGGATCAACATCATTAGGCATTACCTAGTAATTGTAGTATGCTTGAAAGCCAAGTTAGTGCTAAGGCAGACTGAAAAGTAGTCAAACTGTCCCTGTTTCTCTCCTTCAGAGAGGTAGACATGGGAATATTTTGCAAGTGTTTGTGGCTGGCATGCATCAACATGTATGCAACTGCGTTGATCTGTAGTTTTCTTAAGACTAGGTTCACAGTGGGAGCTGCATGGTCTTCCCTGTAAAAGTTGCATTGCATGTTATGCGATCTTTGAATTGCGCAAAGCACAGATTCAATGAAAAGTATGCTTCGCTAATCGCTGCCACTGTTAACGCACATGTTATGTGGTAACGCACTGCATTGGGATACAGCTGTCAATTGGAACGCATCGCACTGGATGCACTCAATGTCACATAGACTTACCACTGCATTATGACACATCCCACTGTGAACTTAAAGGAACACTATCAACCCAAGTGTTCTAAAATAACAAAGTACAAATAATAAAAAATAAATTAAGATAATAAAAAATAATAATAATAATAATAATAATAAAAAAAGCTGTAATTCGTTGTGTATAGGTTGTAGCTTTATTGAAACAATTAATTGGCGAAGGGGAGTCTGTGCTTCGTGAGGTATGTGACACAGGCAGTTTTCTTTGCATGTAAAACTACAGAGTTACATGAAAAGCTGTGGTGTCAGATTTCACACTATTACAGACAAAATACATTTTTTCTGCTCTGCCGACAGCTCAGTCAGAGAGACACAAGCAGCTGCATGCAGTTCAGCTAGTGAGAGCTTTCTCACAGACACACAGGGTTAACAGAGCGTTCACTGAGCATCAGATTTGGCGTCAGTAAAGTGTGAAAGTATTTTGATGATAGTAAACAAAGAAGCAAGCAGTAAAATGTATACAGCAATACTTAGGAGCACTTCCCAAACCATTCCTATCTCAACTAAAAAAAAAAAATGTTAATCAATACTGTTCCTATAAGCTAAGGATTTTACCACCTTCCTGTAACGATCGGTGTAACACAGAGAGGATCTGATTACCGGTGATCTGCAGTATCACCGAGAATACAGATATATACCAGATTATTGATGATCTGCAGTATCACCGATAATCAGATATATCTCTAACCTCTGGACACCTGAGTAATAGGAGTGTTTGGTGCAACAGTAATACTTTGAGGAGAGCCTCTGTATAGAGGGTGCAAGGCAGTAAGAGATACTGCCCAAAGAACAGGCTCCTTCCAAAGGCCTGAGGCTCCCCAAGGTGAAGGAGTCAGGCTGAGAGTGGGAAGGACCAGAGTGTGAGTGACACCAATGGTGGAGTGTCACTGACAGATCTGTGAACTATCTCTAAACAGAGGAGATAGTTCTCGATTCGGACAAGCCAGGTCGGCAACAGACAGACAGATCAGATACAGAGGAAAGAGACTGATACGGAATCCTAAGGCAAGCAAGGTTTGGCAACGGAGTATCAGATATAGCGAAGTACCAAATCAGAGATCAGAAGAGAGGTCAGGAAAAGCAGAAGGTCATAACAAATAATCAACAATTGTCTAGTCTATAGGTGTGAGCTCCTTGATCATCAACACCCTGGAACTAGTCTGAAGATATAACAGGATGATAAAGCTAATTCCTAGTCTTGGGTGTGAGCTCCATAGTCATCAACACCCTGGAACTAGTCTGAAGAATAACACAGATAATATACAGTATTCCTAATCTGGGGTGTGAGGTCCGTGATCATCAACACCCTGGAACTGGTCTAGAGAATAACACAAATTATATACAGAATTCCTAATCTGAGGTGTGAGGTCCTTGGTCATGAACACCCAGGAACTGGTCTAAAGAATAACACAGAATCTGACAAAAAGGTCTGAGTGCTTCCACGTAGTGATCGCAACGGCAGACAACCAGAGAATGACCAGCACCCAGTATATATAGCAAGGCGCTCTTCCAGCGCCTCCCCTAAGTGCTGGACCAATGGGAAGTGGTGGAATTGTCAGCTGACCGGCTTGGTCACCTGACTCCCTTCTGGCTGTCATAAAAGCTCTGCCTCTCAGCGCGCGCGCGCGACCTTCTGAACCTGTGTGGACTATCAGTCCCAGCCACACCAGACCTGTGCTGCAAACCATCCGCTGTGCTGAGCGCGGAACCAGCCACACCACTATCAGAGCATGTGGTGGTTCCTCCGTGTCCAACCATACTGCCAGATGTAGGCCTATGAGTGCAAACCGCCGCGTCGGACGTGGAATCCACCGCCTTGTTCTCAGGACATGCGGCGGTTTCTCCGCGTTCAGTCATGCTAGCAGATGCAGGCCCACGCGCGCAACCTGCCGTGTTGGATGCGGAATCAGCCGCCTCGCTCTGAGCACCCGCGGCGGCTTTTCCGCGTTTTCTCACACTTCCATGTAGTATGAGAGCATACCTACACAGTCTATTCTATTAAAGCAGACCTGAACTCAGAAGTCCTCTCTGCTCTGAAAGATACACAACAGCAAAGTAACCTTTAAACAAAAAGCATTTCTTTGTTACAGCTGATACAAATCTCAAAATAAATCTGCACTGTTTCTATTTCCTCATTCATGGAAGCAAACATATTGTTAATATCCAGTGCTTTCAAATGTGCTTATCTGCCATCTCTGCTATAGGCAGTCATGTGACACGGCAGAGAGATCAGATTACATCTTGTGATTGGACACAAATGAGGAGGAATAATACGGGCTAAACTCTCTAAATACATACAGGGTGCTTCACATTAGTTGTGCTTCTGTGCTTTGGTGGTAGAATTACTTTAAGGTAATAGGAAAAGTCAATTAATTTCAAATAATTTTGAGTTACTGCAGGATTATTCAAATGATGTGACAAATTTATGTAGCTTAAAAAAGGAACAATCAAATTCAACCTGAGTGGGATTTAATTGGTCCATTTTCTAGTTGCATAAATTTGCATAATCCTGCATAATTTGCACAATCCTTGCATCTCATTGATCATCCCAAATTCGGAGTTGATTCAGAGTTATGCAATTTTTTTATACTAGTGTATGTAGCTTGAAAATTGATCAATCGAATGAAGATGAGGTGAGATTCAATGTGTCCATTTAGAAGCTGCACACATTTGCATAATCCTGCATCAACTCAGAAGTTTTTGCAACTCATTGGTCAACACTAGTGAGTAACTGACAGTTTTTGGATAGGTTAAGTATGGCGGATATTGTGGTGAAACCCCTCCCACAGTGTCATGTAATGACCATGGCGCTGACAATTTGCCATCTGTGAACCTCATTGCATTGTGGGAAATAACAGCTGAGCCAAGCCAAGCAATATTTTCAATACAGCGCTGCAGAAGATGGTGCTATATAAATACTAACAATAATAATAATAATAATAATAGTAATCTCCTTCTGTGCTTAGAACATTCTGCACAGATCAACTGGTAGAACGAAAGATGCCCCCACCAGTGATACATTTCGGAAAACAGGGATAAGATCTTACAATAAGCAAACACTGACTGAAAAAAAAAATCTATAAATTAACATATTGCAAAAATAAGCAATTTTATTCATTCTGTCATTTTCACTACAGTTCCTCTTTAATGTAAATTTGGGAAACATGGCATACTTAAAAAATGAAACATACAAAAGACAATTCCTAAAACATAAGACAAGGCTCACCTCTATGATCTCAGTCTGAGCATGCTTTGTCCAGAAAGCCTGAGGTGGAGTTGTGACACTAACAGAAACAAAACTATTTGGCTTCCGATCCAGTGAGGGTGTAGTAAGCTCACTGCATGCTGTTATAGTCAAAGAGAGAAAAGAGTAAAAAAAAAACTAAACAAAAATAAATATGACTTGTAAATTAAAAGAAGAAACGTTTATCAACAATAAGAGGAAAATCTGAATAGTTTGTATTACATGCCACTGGGGATGTAATGGTATTTCATTATGAAAGTTACCACTAGTTTTGTGGCTGGATAGTGTACTAGTTAAGATCACCGCCTGTGACATAGGAATCCTTGGGCAAGGCTCCCTAACAATGCAGGGTGGCCTTTTGAGCGTGTCTTTAGTGGCTGCAGCTCTCGAGTGCTATGAGTCCAACAGTAGAAAGGCCCTATATAAATGTTAGCATTCTTATATATGCTTTGGGTCCTACAGGATAAAAAAAAATGCACCATATAGGATTAAATATGAGGTACTTCGGTTATTTATTAAAGGACCACTATCGCAAGAATTTGTGACATTTAAAATACACATGTATTACTTGTGCATTTGTCCCTCAGTAAAATGGACTATAACATTTTTTTTTGTAGCTGTCACTTACAGTAGCTTATAAAAATCCGACAGAACTGACAGATTTTGGGCTTGCCCATCTTCTCATGGGGGATTGTCCCTATTTTGCATTCCAAAAAGTAGGGATGTATGCAAGAATGGTCAGTTTCTGCAATATGAGAGTAGGATTACCCTGTCAGCGGTATGCCGATTGTGGTACTGGTGGACGACGTGTGCTACCTCAGGGTGCCTAGGCTAAGCATCCACTGGCCCACAGGCCTTTATCAAAGCATCTCGCAAGTGTTAATCGGCCATTAAACTTAGTGGGAGGCACAGTACTTTGCACAAGGGATTACAAAGTTGTAAATCTTAGGGTTATCCTACTGGAGATATAAGTCAGGGCTGTGGAGTCTGTACAAAAATCATCTGACTCCGACTCCTCAGTTTATAAAACCACCGACTCCAGGTACCCAAAATGGCTCAGACTCCTCGACTCAGACTCTTTAGTCTAATACTTACCAGGGCTGTGAAGTTGGTACAAAAATCATCAGATACTCAAAATTGCTCCCACTCCTCAGCCCTGATAAAAGCAAGAGGGTCGGCACTGCAATATGGAGCAGGTAAAGAAGAAGAAGCTGAGATGACAGGTAAAGCAAAGTTGGTTAGATGTCACAGAGATCGGTTAGGACTTGTAACCAACACAGCAGACTTGAGGTCACAGGCTGAGGTGAGGTGAGGCCTCTTGCACACTGCAAATCACAAATCCGATTTTCGATTCCAATTTTCCCCAGATGCTATCATCAGAAGAAGAAAAATGCAGAAAAATAAAACGCAGCTTGCAGGAAAGATTGAAAATCGCAATCAATAAAAAAATGGAATCGTATGTAAAATCAGGTCAAAATCGCAAATCAGAATTGCATGTAGTGTGAAAGAGACCTGAAAGCTGATAGAGCAGGGCTGGGGTCATGGGCCGAGGTCAAGACTGAGCCATAAGAGCAGGACAGGTCTGCGAACACTGAAAATGCAGCGCTGGAGACTTGGGCGCAGCCGGCACCACCATAGACCATAATAGGAATTACGGCTATAGCGGCGCACAGTCAGTAACTTCTGCGCCATCAGAAGACGGAGCTGAAGTTACTTTTAAAACACTGTAATACACCTTCCAGAAATAGCTGGAAGCCGAATTACATCATTCCCCACCATCCACGTGGACCTAGAGGGGGAATAGTAATTAACGCCGCCGGGACTTGTGCAGCAGCAGGATTAGCCATATCGGCTGTATCCTGCGCCCAAGTCTCCCGGCGGAAAATTCTCTTGGACGGCAGATCTGAAGGTGGCAGAGTAGGCTCAGAAGCTGACACAAATGACAAAGAGAAAAGAATGCTGTGTAAGCAGGGTTTAAATATTCTTGTTTTGGTGACTACCTATGGCCAGGCCCCCACCTGGGACACATCTTGTTCATGTGCACAAAAACAGACTGGGAAAAAAAATGTGGCAAACATGCAGTTTTAGCGGAGAGAGAGTAAACACCCAGAATGGGAGCACTGCTGGTCCCGGTTCTTTTGCTTGAGCACCTGCTGAGATGTGTGCCTGTGCGCACACACACTCCTGGCTAATGCCCGTGGCTGGAGATGTGTGCACATTTTGCAGTGAGGAATCAGGCTCTGTATGTGTGAATTTTGGCAAATGTGTTTGTGCGAGACACACAAACTTGTGCCAAAGTACCTATACCTTGCCTATAAATAAGAATCCTCTTCCCAATGCTCAATGGTGAAATCTTTGTCAGTTAGTGGTGTTAAATCCTGTGGGATTCAATAGCAACCCTGAGCTCCTTGTTCTTTGACCCAGCTTGTCTCACTACTCTTGATCTGATCCTCTGCTTTGACCTCGGCTCGTTTCCTGGATATTCTGCTTGGAGTCTGCAATCATCTTGGCCTGTTGCTTGTTACAACTAAACTCCCCCTGCAACTTAGCTTGTACCTCCACTACTAATACTTCTCTGCCTGCCTCCGACCCTGGCCTTGTTCCTGACTACAACTGATTGCTGCCTTTCCCTGATGCTCTGGTAGTCTCTGGGTGACTCTCGCCTCAGTGGGAAGTTCAACAGGCTGTTGCTACCATAACAGCACTAATATAAATGCATGTTTCCCAGAAATTGACCTTGATCAATTGTGCTAATAATTTGTAAAGGAGAAGTGGGGCTTTAATACCAACTGTAGCATTTTCAAGACATATGCTTTTTGCAGGAGAAACACAAGATTATGAATGATCAAAAAACAGATATAAATTATCAAGTTTACCCAAACTAAATTCCAGTATTGGCTCATCTGGATCTTGAAAGTTCCCTGTAAATATAATATAAAACAAGAAATTCAGAAAAAGTTAGCTTATTCACCTTGCAAATTAATATTCCAGCACATACATTGATATATGAAATTGTAGGATTACAATTATACAGATTAGGGCTCATCAAACTGGGCAAAAAAAATCCCTCAACTACTTTTCATAACACAATTCCTGGTAACCATTTTCTTTCCTTGTGGTTTTGGGTAACCACGAGCTGCTTGGTTACTTTTGTTATTGTATATACTCAACATTTTTTGCATCCAAAAAATCCCTAAAAATCATTTTACTATATACTCAGGTAACTACCAATCTCCTGCTCATTCTTCCCAGACCAAAAGTGCTAAGGCTCCACCACACCCTGCTGTCCTCCTGTTCTTTGTAGAAATGAGGTGGGAATGCATTATGGGACATGCACTACCCATCTAAAAAGTGCTGCAGCTGGCCTCCCCTTCAACTGAGAGAGAAAGTATTGCAGTGCACCAATTCCCCACCCTGATCTGTATCGCGGTTTGTCACCCCTTTACAGAACTGCAAAGCAGTTGAGTGAGGCAGCAATCTGGCTCAACCATTCGACACCCCAAATTAAAGCTGCAACTGGTCTCCCCCTTTATGCAGTGGGGTAGCAATCCAGCATCCTACCCCAAAGGGTCATGGCTGCTTTGCTGCTTCATGCAAAGTAATGCACCACACATTGCAGCATCCGCCAACTCTCATCAATATGTACCCCAGCACTTTTGGTGATATCAGTGTTAGGGACTGACTGGTGGGACCTTGGACAATGGCAACCACAATGTGCCATTAGATAGCGAATGACACATTGTGCCATCTCAGCAACTCTTGTGGCCACTTCTGCCTCTGACCACCACAAGGTCTCTAACTATAAAGAATTCACCAAAATATATTTCCCGCATTTATCCAGTTCTGTAAAGTTCTAAAGGTTAACTAAACACCTACATATAGATTTTGCTATATACCAGCAGTTGAGAATGTTCACCTGGCTAAACCAGGGCAAAATGGAACAATGTATATGCTATGCCAACTGTCCTGGAGTAATGCATTATGGATATTATTGCTTCTTGTAAACATGGAACTGAAATTATTGTACAGTATATCTTGTGCATGAAGACAACTTTGTGTCTCTAAAACATTATAACTTGAGCTGTTTGCAGGTAGGGGACTATCTGTATTTCCGTTCCATGTTCCCGCGCTGTTCCCGATGTGAGTGTATGTACAGTATATATGTAATGTATATGTGCTGTTATGTGTATTCGTACATTACCTACCCAGTGTTGTGGTGTCTGTCCGTCTTCTGCCTCTCTTCTATTAGCCGCATACACGCTGCTGGTGCATAGCACGCAGACCCGTGAAGTCACACATGCTACACTGGCAGCATGTATGTGGACTAATAAAAGAGAGGCAGAAGATGGACGGACAGTGCAACACAGGGCAGGTAATGTATAAAAGCACATTACAGCACATATACATTACATACATACATACACACACAGCGGCGAAGCAGTGAACACGGCAGCCTTGACCGATTACCGAAAGATTACATGCTGAAATTGATCGGGAATTGGCATGCGGTGTATGGGAAGCTGACAGATCGCTCTCTAATCAATTTGAGTAAGAGAGAGATTTGTCTCTTGGTCGAATCTGCCCATTATCACTAGTTGTATTGCACTTGCCAACACTTATTGTTTTGGATTTTGTGGAGTGTTTAGCGTGCAATTTTTTGGGGGTTGTCTGCTTGCCTTGGTGCAGGGTCCACCTGTTCTGCTGCCTTCTATTGCCAATTAATTTTACTTTTTCACATGTATAGCATAGGATATCTGGACTATCCCCCACCACCCAATCTCTCCAAGAAAAAAAAAAAGTAAAAAGATTCGATAAATGCTTAAGTACAGGAGGTGATTATGTGGAAAAATGACCAGTCAATGCATTGTGGCTAAAATAAATAAAATGTTTTCTTAGCTGATTAAAGGAAAATGGCTGTTTCTTTCTGGATTGTAATATATAGACAGAATGTATTCTGCTTGTAAGAGTCACGTTAGAAAATGAACAACTACTGAGAAGAGAGGTTTTGTATGCATTGTTCCCATGCCAGGGAGTTCACATTCCATTCCACATGCCAAAGCAAATACCTCTATATGATACTCAGTAGTATAGGTGCAACATAACCCAAGCAGATTGATTTTTCTCTCCTTAATAGAGTGCAATGCTATTTTTATAAATAGGGTAGGCAAATATAAAGTATAAATTTCCTTTTATTCAGGCCTGCAGTTGAAGCTTTTTCTATACACAAGATGTGACCACTGTGAGGAACCGATATGCTATACACGCAGATAACACCGTAATTTATCTGGGAGACACAAACAGAGCATTAAGAACAGCACTACAAAGTATTATTTCTGCCTTACAGGTCAATTAGTGTGAATTAGCTTTAAAGAGAACTCAAAGTGAGAGGGATATGGAGGCTGCCATATTTATTTTCTTGTAAACTGGCATAAGTAGTGTGAGTCAAAACCCTGGAACAAGCATATGGCTAATACAGTAATACAGCTAATACAGTCAGAGCACAGCAACTGATCTGCTGCATGCTTGTTCAGGGTCTATGGTTAAAAGTATTTAGCCAAAGGGTCATGAGTACTGCCAGGCAACTGGTATTGTTTAGAAAGGAAATAAATATTGCAGACTCCATATCCCTCTCACCTCAGGTTCCCTTTAAAGCCACTGAGCACAATATCTGTGCTGTTGTCCCACAAAAAGCTTCATATTCTAACAACTACTCTTAGTTACATAAAAGAAGATTTGAAAGCATTCCCAAGTATCCCCTGTGTGTAAAATTGTTTATTTTCGCTGCAGTGAAAAATTGTAGCTTGCTTATTTCTGGTCATGGGCAAAGGCAAGAATCTACCTGTGCTTGCGACTTCACACTGCCCCCCTCCTTTTCTGCTGGAGGGACACAGCTGTTGCCAGGGCGATGTGTCTATTCATCAGAGGAAGGGGGCAGAGTGAAGACACGGGGATCGTGAGCCAGCAATAATTACACTTGCCGATGAACAAAGATATGCAAGTAAGAGAAGTCATTGTAATTTTAGATTTGAGAGCATAATCCCACTTTAATCATGGCGTTCATACCCAAGATATAATGCGTTCTATAACCACACTGAGGCGACCATCAGGATTCTTATGAGGGCCAAACGCATGCAATGAAGTGTGCTTCCATATGCTCGTTTTGTGTACCTCAGCTCTTAAATTAAAGCATTTCATAAGTTTTGAATGTTGGTGACAGCCCATATGTCTCAAGATAATCAAAGCATTACACCTAAAATAAGTCACTTTGTCCATAATTAAACACATGATATAGAATACCCCAAGTAAAAAAAGTCTTGACACTGCAAACATGCTTTTTTTTTCACTTCAGCACAAGAAGGGCTCTGTGCACTGGTCAGCAAATCTCATTCATTTACAGCATACTGTACATACTTCCATAACATCGCCCGTACATCTTATAAATGACCTGCCTGCCTGCTAGCCAACAAGCTGCTCACAGACCCATTTCATAAAGGTCATCTTATCATAATTCTATACATCGCTCTTCTCTAATCTACAACCTCACAGTCTGATCTCAGTAATGCTCACATTTCTCAACTGTCAAAAAAGGGAAAAACCTTCATAAACCAGGCAATATATTGTAACGCATAACAACTTAGACATTGGGCACAAAATTATAATTAAACATAAGCAAGTCACTCAGCTACCTGATTACGGTCAACTTATGAAGTAAACCAATTAAAGGAAAAATATAAAGAAGCTTAAAAGCAAAATGGATTTGCATGGAACAGTTTACAAAAACTTGGCCCAGATTAAATAGCTGTGGTATGCTTTGGTACATATTGAACTGTTGAATATCCTATCGTATCCTGCATTGCCAGTCTTCTTTTTTTTCCCCCTTTCACTAATAGATACTGAGGTACCCTTTTTACTGTGCTTTTGCTTATTCATTTATCTCTTGTTCATCTTTCCTTTTATTTTACTGCATTGTTTGCTGCAGATTTTTTGAAACACTTCAGCCCCCTGCAAGGGGTTAGAATAACCTGTTATCTTGCTTATCTTTTCGGATAAAAATTAATTAAAAAAAAAAAAAAAAAAAGACTTTTGAAACTAAATGCAAAATGGACAATGAATTACAAATAGCTACGTCTTAACTGTTTCAGTAAAAAAAAAAAAAATTAAAAAAAAATTTGATCAAACTGTAGGTACAAATGTCCAGAAGTTGCAAAATGATTTTTTATTTTTTAAGGAAAAGAGTTTGAAAGAAAGTGGCAGAAATGGATAAATAGCATAGAACAGATAGACAGGAAGTACAAACCGCACACACCAGAGAGTGACAAGCCCAGCATTTCAGATGTGACATCGATGGTGGAGTGGGGCCTGGCCGCATGGCGCGGGCTGCTGCGTTGCCTTGTTGACATCTCAGCATGAGGGGGGCAGAGGAATGGTAACTTACTTGTTAAGATCCTACAAAAGAAACATACAGAAACACTATTGGCTAACAAGGAAATCGTAAATAGAAAACTGGAAGTTATCAACAGAACAAAAGCTGTGGTAAACTGCATTTTACTACCGGTATTTTTGTTCCCGTAATAAAAACAACAACTTACTCTGCACAGTAGATTAATAAACCAACAGTAAACCTACTCTATGATTGGCACAGAAGAAAAGTCAATCAAAAACTGGATATTAACAGCAGTCGTACAAGACATAATTAAGTGCATTGTAATTGTTTTTGTTAATTTTATAAAATAGCCGAGGTGGCTGGTTGGAGCAGCCTCTGCCGAGAATCAAGCATGTGTGTGGTGGCCTGATTGTGTCAGCAAGAGGTCCTGACTATAGGATCACCCCGCCCAAGCATGGGTCAAGGCCACTGTTCTCCCCTTACCCCTCCCCCCACTTAGCTGTGCGCCACACACCTTGCTGTCTTTAATACCAAGAAAAATAGTAGTG
Source organism: Hyperolius riggenbachi (assembly GCF_040937935.1). Taxonomy (NCBI): domain Eukaryota; kingdom Metazoa; phylum Chordata; class Amphibia; order Anura; family Hyperoliidae; genus Hyperolius; species Hyperolius riggenbachi. The sequence continues at coordinate 220,732,653 of NC_090647.1, forward strand.
TATCTTGGCTTTGAATACTGTGGTAAAGAGTCAGACTGTATTCTGTATCACTATCCCTATCTGTGAGAGTTTTCATCTCTTCGTGTCCAGACAGGAAGTGAGTAAATCTCCCCAAAAATGGCAAGGACGAAGCGAGTACATCATTTAATGTTGAGGAGAAAATAAAGAGTTTCTGGTTAGTTTTTACAGCATGCTTGCATTCCCTGTTCATACTAAAGTCAAAGAATGCAGTGAAAACCTTTAAAAAAGGACAGCATCAGTAAAGACACTTTAGCTGATATTTCACATAGGAATAGGAATTTCTGAGAAGCATATATCAGAAGCAAAAATGCAGCTTATTAGAGTACAGTATGCCAAACAGATGTGTAGGCTACTGCGCTGCTAAAAAAATATTTAAATTTGCATTTTATTTCCTGTTACTGCATTCAGATCATAGTGTTAACATTGAAATACTGACATTTGGAAGGCAAATGAGATCACTTGCAAAAGTAAAAATTTTAATGACTCCCTACCAGAAAGTTAAAAAAAATATGTTACAATTCTCACATTGTCATAATTTCTACCCACACCTTAAAACTCTCAACACATTAATGTTTCCCCTTTACATGATGACAATAAAAAATAAGTGTTGTACAATTCCACTGACTACTAACAATCTGTGAATTTTATATGGTCCAAATGCCATCAAACAAAGAACTTTAAAACCCTGTGAAAACATATTAAACTGTTCAAGATATACAGTAGCAATAAAAAAAAAAAAAGTATGTGAACCCTTTGGCATTATATGGATTTCTGCACAAATTGGTCATAAAATGTGATTTGATCTGATCTGATCTTCATCTTCAAGTCATAACATTAGATGATCACAGTCTGCTTAATTAACCACCTTAGCGGTATGGACGAGCTCAGCTCGTCCATTACCGCCAGAGGGTGCCGCTCAGGCCCTGCTGGGCCGATTTTGATGAAATAAAGAGCAGCACACGCAGCCGGCACTTTGCCAGCCGCGTGTGCTGCCCGATCGCCGCCGCTCTGCGGCGATCCGCCGCGAGCAGTGGCGAAAGAGGGTCCCCCCAGCCGCCTGAGCCCTGCGCAGCCGGAACAAATAGTTCCGGCCAGCGCTAAGGGCTGGATCGGAGGCGGCTGACGTCAGGACGTCGACTGACGTCCATGACGTCACTCCGCTCGTCGCCATGGCGACGAAGTAAGCAAAACACGGACGGCTGCTCATTGCGGCCTTCCGTGTTACTTTTGGCCGCCGGAGGCGATCAGAAGAACGCCTCCGGAGCGCCATCTAGTGGGCTTTCATGCAGCCAACTTTCAGTTGGCTGCATGAAATAGTTTTTTTTTTATTTAAAAAACCCCCTCATGCAGCCGCCCTGGCGATCTTAATAGAACGCCAGGGTGGTTAAACTAATACTACACAAATAATTAAATGTTTCCATGTTTTTATTGAACACACCATGTAAACATTCACAGTGCAGGTGGAAAAGGTATGTGAACCCTTGGATTTAATAACTGGTTGAACCTCCTTTGGCAGCAATAACTTCAACCAAATGTTTCCTGTAGTTGCAGATCAGACGTGCACACGGTCAAGATACATTTTTGACCATTCCTCTTTACAGAACCGTTTCAGTTCAGCAATATTCACGGGATGTCTGGTGTAAATCGCTTTCTTGAGGTCATGCCATAGCCTCTCAATAGGGTTGAGGTCAGGACTCTGACTGGGCCACTCCAGAAGGCATATTTTCTTCTGTTTAAGCCATTCTGTTGTTGATTTACTTCTATGCTTTAGGTCGCTGTCCTGTTGCAACACCCATCTTCTGCTGAGCTTCAGCTGGTGGACAGATGGCCTCAAGTTCTCCTGCAAAATGTCTTGATAAACTTGGGAATTCATTTTTCCTTTAATGATCGCAATCCATCCAGGCCCTAATGCAGCAAAGCAGCCCCAAACCATGATGCCACCACCATACTTCACAGTTGGAATGAGGTTTTGATGTTGGTGTACTGTGCCTCTTTTTCTCCACACAGTGTTAAGTGTTTCTTCCAAACAACTGAACTTTGGTTTCATCTGTCCACAGAATATTTTGCCAGTATTGCTGTGGAACATTCAGGTGTTCTTTTGCAAACTTTAATTGTGCAGCAATGTCTTTTCTTGGACAGCAGCGGCTTCCTCTGTAATATCCTTCCATGAACTCCATTCTTGTTTAGTGTTTTACGTATCATAGATTCACTAACAGGGATGTTTAGCTGACACTCTGGGATTCTTCTTCACCTCATTAAGCCATCTGCGCTGTGTTCTTGCAGTCATCTTTACAGGATGGCCTGGACTTATTCCATTGCTAGACAATTTGTCTTACCGTCTGTAGACTGATGAGCAGCAAGACTTTTGGAGATACTTTTATAACCCTTTCTAGCTTTATGCAAGTCAACAATTCTTAATCGTCATCTTCTGAGAGCTCTTTTGTGCGATCATTCACATCAGGCAACATTTCAATCAATAGTAGCAAAAGATGAAGTAGGTTGGCATTTATGTTATGTTGCATAAGTCGGATTTATTAAAGCTATTTTAACAACATGTAAGATGCAAGTGCCAACCTGCTTCATCTTTTGCTACTATTGATTGAAATGTTGCTTGATGTGAATGATCGCACAAAAGACCTCTCAGAAGATGACGATTAAGAATTGTTGACTTGCATAAAGCGAGAAAGGGTTATAAAAGTATAAAAATGCTTCCTCTTTTGCTAATACTTTTTATTGCTACTGCATGCTACCCTCAAAAACCTGCGCTGAACAAGATTGATGTTCAAGTTCAGGATTGACATCAGGTCTTCATTTCCTCTCTCTTTATTTTGCTTATTGATTCTTTATCTCTTCCTCACCCTTTCTTGGACCGTGGGTCCACCCACCCAATATGTACCATTCATGGAAACTGTATGGACATGGTTTATTGTGCTTTTACATAAAACACCATATTGCGGGATTATAAAATTAGTAACTTGTCCACAATTTATCAACATTTTGTATAGATTCAGCTTATTCTATCTTCTTGGTACTGAAAAGATATTTGGGCTGGCAGTGACTAGTAGCAGGTCACGCTCACAGAATGCCGCATTGTGGTGATTTGTAGAACTATATACTGTAGTGAATACGGAACTGGGAGGGAAGTTTTTTTAATTGCATGCTTTGCCAGACTGTAAGGCTGGCCACACACTGGTCGATGTGACGAAAAGATAGATGAACCTCAGAACATAATATGATCAGAGAGGGATCCATCTGATCAAATCCCTCTACAAACTACATATAGATATTTTAATAGCTTTCAGGACAAAATCTATTACAAATCTATCTAACCACATAGTTTCACAATTCAATGCAGAGCAACGACATGCGCCGTTGATCTGCCAGTGCTCACAACACAGCTACTGATCGATAGCTTGACCAAATTGATAGATTTTGGCCAAAAATCAAATTGGTTGATCGGGCCAGCATGTTGGGGCATCGATTTCTATAAGTTTCAAAATAACCGAATAAGATGTATTTCAAGGGTAAAAATCGGCAAACAGATGGCCAGCTTACTTCAACTTTAGGCTCCCTGCACACTGCATGCTATTCCGATTTTTAAAAGTTTTTTACATCCAATTCCGACTTTTAATCGTTACTGCATGCTGCGTTTTTGACTCCGTTTTTTTGTTGATTGCATTCAGGGAAAATCGGAATTGCAAATCGGAATCGCAAAACGGATTTGCAGTGTGCAGGGAGCCTTAAAGGTAACCCGAGATGAATCAATATAAAAGTTTTAAACATACCCGGGGGTTCCTCCAGCCCCCTCCGCCCCGATTTCTCCTCTGCCTCTCCTCCTCCTCCTCCCGGGTAGAAGCCCCATTAGCTTGGGAGCTCCCAGCCATGGTAGCATGACGGATGAGCTCACAGCCACACTGTGCATGAACCGACTGGCCCCGACTGGCCAAACTTACAGGGCTTCTACCAGGAGAAGGAGGAGGCGGAGGAAGATGGCGTGGGAACGATCGGTGTGGAGAGGGCTTGAGGAAGCCCCAGGTATGTATAAAACTTTTGTATTGATTCATCTCAGGTACACTTTAATATGTCAATAACATTATGCAACTTTTTAAAGAAAAATTATATAGGTGAAGTTTGAAAAGGGAAGCCAGAAGAGATGGAGATGTGTCGACAAATTAACCTAAAGAAGAAGCTTTATTCCAAAGCAGGGATAAAAAAAACCCCAGAAACTGTGGGTTGAGAAAGACCAGTAAAACTTGGCTATAGAAGAAGATTTTATATATTTTACTTTACATCTACTTTTAGGGCCCATTTCCACTATCGCGATTTCGCATGCGTTTTTCGCATGCAAATTCGCATAGCAATAGAAGTGAATGGGACTGTTTCCACTTGTCAGGATTCCTTTGCGTTTTTCTGTGCAGAAAAAATTCGCATGGCAGAGCCATCAGAATTCACATATCGCATACCACTATGCGAATCGCATACAATGTATTTAATAGGAAATTCGCATGAGGTTTGGGTATGCGAATTTTCATGCGAATCCGCATGCGAATTCGCATAAAACAATGGAAAAGCACACCAGCACTGTCATGGTTAAATTCGCATACATCGTCATCCATGCAAATTTTCATGCGAATTCGCATAGACCCGCGTGCAAAATTCGCATCCGCATGCGATATTTTACCGCGGCGATTCGCACCGCACAAGTGGAAATGCAGCCTCAGTTTAGGTTCACAGTGGTCAATTGCAAAGCGCACACGTTATAATAAGTATGAACTGTAATGGAGACTGGACATAGACTTTGATACAAAGCCTGCAGCCTAATGCGATCAGTTTCAATGCAGTACTGTGAACAAGCCCCTAGAATTGTATGGGCAGTGAGTTGCCATGCAGAATTATTCTTCAGCGCAATGCATCTAAGTACTGTGAACTAGCCCTAATAGTCTAGTAGCTCTCACTCTAGTATTACCTCAATGTCCCCCTTTAAAACTGTGCTCATCTTGCATCAGTCCATAGGTGTGTATTCTCCTTTCTGACAGTAATCATTTAATATGACTGTAAACAAAAACAAACAAACAAAAATATTAGGAAATATGACAATTATAAAACTTGATTTTAATGTATACAAATAAAAAAAATAAAATACAACAGGTACAGTAACTGGTACAATCTCCCCCATCCCCCCCCGCCCCCACCCAAATCTAGACCCACATAGCATAATGTGAATATAATACATAGAAATGCTTTTATACTCATGGATGTTGGTAGAAGGTATTTCCATCTGATCTAATGTTTTATTAGCATCCAGGCTATTTTTAGCTGTTCTAATTTTTTGCCTTAGCAGATAAAAAGTCCCTCAACACGCATCCAATAATTATACTGGAAATAACAGACTTGTTCTACATGCTGGAAGTAAAATGACAGACACAACAGTCTTATATAACAAGGAAGATGAACTAGGCCAAACTGTTTTAATACACGAACCATGAAATGCAAAAATACAGAAACAATAAACAAACAGTTCAGCCTAGAGTCAGCAGCTGTGGAAAAATGTTATTATTAAACATATGCCTGTATTTTAACAAATTACAAATGAGATGCTTATTCAGTTTTTTTTCAACATGGTATGGAAAATATATATTTTTTTTAATATGCATGTACCCATGAAAGATATATATTTTTTTTATTACCTAACTAAGCCCTTGTAACGGGACAGAAAATTAGTAGTTATCTCTGCAATGGGGACACAGACAGCAATAAACACCAACGCCTATATTCCCTTCCCACTCTTCAAAAAATAAATAAAGCCAAGGTTCCCATTTGTAAACTACATTAAAATTACTGTCAGTGGACCAGTTATGTGTTTACTGGTTCTTCTAACTTGCTTGCTACCATAAGTCATGGATCCAATGGGATTTTTGTATTCATAGTATCATTTCAATAAGAATGTTGAAACAGAAAACAATCCATCAAAAAAAAAAATTCAGGCATTGTATTTATTAAGATGAGACAAAACACATGACTAGTGCCACATCACATCTCTCCGCAAGCACAGCTTTGCCACCCTACCTCTCCCTCTAGATTGTAAGCCTTTGGGCAGAGTCCTCCTCCTTTTGTGTCCTACCTGATCATGCACCTCCATTACTGTGAACCCATGCTAGGCCTCTTGAGTGAACCTAACTTGCCTAATCTCCATGCTCCATCCAGTGACTGACTAAGAATTACCTTGTACTCATACTGTGCTGCGTGATCTGGTCTTTCTTGTATTCAGGTATTGTCCTATTGCTGTATGGCACCCCTAAATATTGTCTGTAACCTAAACTAATGTCCAGCGCTGCGTAATATGTTGGCGCTTTATAAATACAATAAATAAATAATTGAATAATATTTAGATCTATGGGACAAAAGAAGAGCTTGTGATATGTAGTGATCGCAAACCCATCCCCTTCCTTCTAGGTGGTTGACCTGTTGTGTGCACTCCACTGCCAATCTTGCCAAGTGGTTGGGATAATTTCCAGCTCTCACATTGACCTATAGATTGAGGAGTTAATACAGCACACTGCTGCTCATCATGTTAGTGCCAGTCACGGCCAATACCCCCAAGCCTTAAAGCATTGTAACACTCCCCAAAGTGCACTTGCTGTCGGTGCAGTGTCCGATCATGCTGCCCTGCATGCGCAGTACGATCCTGTGCTGCGAGATTTCCTATTCTATTATGCTGTAAGCGAGGTATGGAGGGACCTCCCTAAATTACTTCTATGTCAAATTGCAGCCCCCAAGCCCTGCTGGTTCACGAGATAGATTTGTTTAGTCCCTCCAACCCTCCCACCCCAGCCGTCACACACTGATTGCTATTAGACTAAGAGGTGCCCCAGGGCCCCCAACACCCTTATCTCTAGTTATCTGGCTTGCAATCACTGCCATGTATCCCCTTTTCTCATTTAGCTTCTAGTAATCATGTCATAACATTTCCCTTGGTGATCTGGCTTGCGGACTAGAAAGAGAGCAAAAAAAAGCAATGTGCATCTCTACAAAAATTGTTGAAGGCAGCAGATCAATTAGCCAGGATATACTGAAGTTGGAAAACAAGCACTGGAAAGTCAGGGTCATGCAGGGAAGCTAAACTGGATTATTTCAATAATTAGGTTATTAGGTAGCAAAAGTTTACCGCCTTCACCTGTGTCATTCAGGTTTATGCTGATGGTAGCAGCTGTGTCACCACCTGGTGGTGCTCTTCCTCTTTACATATACTGAGATGTAGTGAGGAACAAGATAAAAAAAAACACAAAGCCTGTAATGTAAGGCTCTTGTTAATGTTGCCAGGGTCAGTGGTTGTGACCATCCCCACGTGTCGCATCAGCCCAGCCCCAGTTTCACAGCTGCAGCCTAATAGGCGAGTGCCAAATAGGGGCGAGTTGCACCAATGCATGTAGGTGTGGCCACAGCTTTGGAAGACTTCAGATAAAAATGGCCGCAGCAATCTTGCTGATGGATGGGGTGGAGTTTCAGACCTCTAATCAGTTACAGGCGAGCGGTTGAGTTACTGCTACTGTCATCCTTGCAGCACTAACAGAGAGCTTAACAATCAGGACTCCTTCAACCTTATATATATTTTTAATCTAGGTTCCTCTTCAGGGCAGCCCAACGTTAGAGATGCACAATTAGGCACATGCTCTAAAAACTTCCACTTTTTGCTGAGTTTTATAGGACTTCCCCCCCTTACCTCACTTCTTGTTATTATGCAAGCTTGATAGCGAAATATTTGTATGTCTTTTCCCTCACTTGTAAGTATGCAATTATTATGTAAGCTTATTTTAGCTGAAACTCTTTTGTTGCTTAGTGTAATAAAGAAATACCGGTAGATTTATTTTCCTTTACTTCTTGAAATTTATATGGTATGGGACAATTGGTCTTTTTAATAAGCCATGGATCCTAGATGTCTTAAAGTGAACCCGAGGTGAGAGTGATATGGAGGCTGCCATATTTGTTTCCTTTTTACCTCCTTAGCAGTACCCCCGAGTCAGGCTCGGGACGGAAATCCACAGCTCAGAGTAGTAACCCCGAGCTGGATCCATGGGAGGTGTGTAATGTGCAGGGCTGCCGCAGATCTATCTAGTGGTATAATTTTTAATGTCCAAAAGCTTATGAAAAAAATATAGTAAATTTAAAAGTAATCATACCGCCAGGTAGGTTAAACAATACTAGTTGCCTGGCAGCCCTGCTGGTCTATTTGGCTGAAGTAGTGTCTGAATACCCCAGAAACAAGCATGCAGCTTATCTTGTCAGTTCCAACAATACTGTCAGAAACACCTTGTTCAGGGGCTGTGGCTAAAAGTATTAGAGGCAGAGTATCAGCAAGAAAGCCAGGCAACAGGTATTACTTAAAAGGAAATAAATATGGCAGCCTCCATATCACTCTCACCTCGGATTCACGTTAATTTAGGACTATGGCCGATTTAGATTTTTCTGAATTAATGAAAATGTGTCAGAACGGTGAAATGTCTGCTGTTTGACATGCAGCTCTTTATATATGACCATCTGGTCAATAACAAAATCTATCATACTTTATTATATGTCAGATGTTGGAAGGCATAATTATTTTGTTTTTGGGTTTTTATTGGTAGATTTGCCGACATGATTCTTTTTTTTGTTTTTTTTTGTTTTGTCAAGTGTTATAAGTATAAGAGATGTTTTTCTATATATTTTTATATGACCTTTAATATATGGTGTACAATTGTGGTGGTTCCTTCTAAGCGCTCTTAATTTCCAGACACTCTGACTCGCCCCGAGGAAGCAGCTGTCCTGTGTCATTAATACAACTTTACTCTCCTTGAAAAGTTACAATATCACCACCAAAGTGTGGAAAGGTTTATAATCTAATTAATCAAAGTAAATTGGTTCCAACCTCAAAATCAGCAAATTTCCGTTCCAGTCCTGTCTGTTTTGTATGGGCGTGTACACACAGTCAGTGAACAGTTCCAATCCTGTCAGGTAAACATGATAGAAAACTCACGCAAAACTGACAGGACTGTTACAGAATTGTACAGATTTACGTGTGAACCAAGCCTAAAGCCTCGTACACACTTTAGATTATGGTCGCCTGGCAGGGTTCAGGAATCAATTTCTTGGATGACAGTCTGTAGTCCAAACTGTACAGATGTGTCCGTAGCCTGCAGGCTAGCGACAAATTCCGTTACTATGAAGGGAAGAGGGATATGTGGCATGTGATGAAGTGGGAGGAGTAAAGATGGAGAACAATAGTGTTGGGCTGTGCTCCAGCAAGAAGATCCGGCAGGCCAATGCTTCGGGGCCCACCATACACACAATAGATTATCGTCGGAGGCTGTCTTTATCGGCCACCTCTGTTAAGTTTTATCTAGTAGTGTGCAAACTCTTAGATCGATAAATTTGACTAACTATGGTAGAGATTAGATTTTGAGTTCCTCTGTAGGAGGGTTAGTGGCGTGACCATAAAGTGCTGTCGAAATGACATTGCTATATGAATGTACAATAATAATCACATGATCAATATTTTTCATTTTGGATTACACAATTACCCAGTTAACAAGGACCAATGTCTCGAAAATCTTAAAATATAAAAATATATGTAAAAGTATACAGATAAGAAGTTTGTTTCCTCCAGAGTAATATGAGCCATCAATAACTTTTCTCCTATGTTGCTGTCACATACAGTAAGTACTGTAGTAGAAATCTGACAGAACCAACAGGTTTTGGACTAGCCAGCATCTTTTTAATACATCTTTTTCAAGGAGTTTATAAAGCATAAAGGCTATGCTGAGAATCCCCTATGGAGAGATGAACTAGCCCAAAACCTGTCGGTTCTGTCAGATTTGTACTACCTACTGTAATTGACAGCGACATAGGAGAAAAAGTAATTTATGGCTCATTTTACTTTGGAACATATGTACTTCTTATTTGTATGTGTTTGCATGTATTTCAAATGTTAAGATTTTCACGACAGTGGTCCTTTAAAAAAAAAAAAAATACAAGGAAAGGTTTTCCAAGTATTTTTCTTAATCTATGCATGTGAATGGTAACTTATTTAAACACACAGACAAGAGGCAGGTATTACTGAAGTTTTCAGCAATGGTAAACTCACAAGGGAAACCCATGTAGGTCAGCCGATTATAAAACCGCTTCTCTGAAATGAAGGTAATGGCTTGCAATTGCCAAGTCACCTAGTGTGTGTGTTATAAGGTCAGCAGACTGAAAGCTACTGTACAGCAGAATGGTCATATGTAAAGTGCTGATTTGGTGTTTAACTAGGACAAATAAAAACACTACTTGACCGTAATATTTAAAATCAAGGCTGTTCATGGTGACCTACAGTATGCAGTGAATGTGTTGGTTTACATTTTACCAGTCAACTAAAAGTTAACACAATTTTTTTTAAATCTAAGAGTCTTCTTCCGGCATGAGAACAGATTCCTTAACGGGTGTAATTTGACTAATTTTTTTTAGTTAGCAGTTATTAAAATATAATTTAGATTTTAATATTTACGGCCTCAAATGTTGGCAGAGTTTTCTCCCCTGCTGTTGAAATGGCCACAACTGAACCCTTTAAAAGAGAACCTGAAGCAAGAAATATAGATACATAATGTAATTCTATCATCTGACATGGTATTGAAACATTTTATTTATTTTTTGCTGCTGCTGTATGCTGGCAATGCATCAAGTCAAAATGTCAGTGTGCCCCTTGAATATTTGGCGTTTATTAAAAGGCTGGGTTTTCAGGACAATGAAGAAGATGCTTGCAGCACAGTGTAAAATGAGAGGCGGTACAACCCTAACTGCGATTTTAAGAATGAACAATTTGCTTGGCAGATATCTTTCACACTACTGAATCATAGTTATTTATAAAACAAAAAATTTTTTTTCCAGAGCATTACCTGACCTATACTGAACTGCTGAAGAAATAACCGTTTAGCTGTTTCTATATTCCTTCTGCTTATAAGGCATGTAACATGTCACTTGCTGGTGAAGTATTGTCTGAATGTTCTTTACATTAGCCAGCACAGTATCATTAGCAACAGGACATGTTACTTACTTCAATCCTAGCAGCTGACTGTTGGAGGTTTTACAGCCAGAGTCACAGCTTATCAACACTGGTTAGCCAGTGCTACAACATGACTGCAATAGTTGAATATAACAATGTTTTTTTAAATGCTTTTACACGACTGTTTTACACGAAGGTTGTCCACATCATGGAAGTTTGTGACATGCATAACCTACTTTCAGGCAACCTTTCGAGAAACACATTGCAAATATGTACATTGACTAAAAGGAAGGAACGAGATGCAATCTATGTGTTGCACGCGTCTGATCAACAGGAAGCATATACAAGCTTACCACGTTTCACAAACAGAAGGATCCACATAAGTCTTGCATAAACGTCCTGATTGTTTAAACCAGATTTTGTAATACAAAATTTGAGTACTAGAAGCTATAGGCTGTCATATTGTTAAGCTGGAGATCAGAAAAAAAAAATGTTAAAGGTTTTTCTTACATCACATTGTCCTGTACAATCCGAAGAAAGGAAGTAAGATTCCTTTTCTGCACTGCACTTGCTAGTCTTCTCTGCTTTCTCTTTTATGCTTAAAGCAAACCTGTCCTTTTTGCAGCAGCACAAGTAACTTGTTTTTTTGATTGGTTTATTTCATTTTTGAGGACTAAGCACCGCTATTACTGCGTGTATATGTGTGTGTTTTATTTCTGATGAATATTATCTGAGAAATATATTATATCATATTTTCTCTTTTCATTAGTGTTTAATTTTAAATGTAGTAGGAGGCAGACATTTTTTTGCCATTTCCTGCCTGCTGGTGGTGGTATTAACTTGGACTACCCTGGGCAGCACAGTGGCGTAGTGGATAGCACTCTCACCTTGCAGCAGTGCTTGGTCCCTGGTTCGAATCCCAGGCAGGGCACTATCTGCACGGAGTTTGTATGTTCTCCCCTTGTCTGCTTGGGTTTCCTCCAGGCGCCCTGGTTTCCCCCCACATCCCAAAAACATACAGATAAGTTAACTGGCTTCGCCTCTAAAATTGGCCCTAGACTACAATGCACATATAAATATGGTAGGGATTAGATTGTGAGCCCCTCTGAGGGCCGGTAAGTTACAAGATGACAGCACTATATAAATACTAAATGATAATGATAATAATAATAATAATAATAATAGTGAGCCCCTCTGAGGGACAGTTAGTGACAAAACTATATATACCCAGTACAGTGATGCGGAAGATGTCTGCGCTTTATCAATACTAAATAATAATTACTTTCATTGCTCCACAGCAGATAGCTCTGAGAACTTAAAGTGTACCTGAGATGATGGAATGTAAAAGTTTTATACATACCTGGGGCTTCCCTCAGTCCCAGTCGGCCTGATCACTCCCTCGCCATCCTCCGCCGCTTCCTGTATCGTCCGCTACGGTCCGGGTAACTTCGGCCAGTTGGAACAGGCGCAGTGCGCCCGCTCGCCCCTATCATGCTCCCGCAGCTGGGTGATGGGAGCACGGCAAGGTGCACACAGCCGGTCCACGCATGCATAGTAAGTCCTAGCTCCAGAATTTAATGGGAGCCATAAAGGAAGATGGAGCAGGTGGAGGACAGCGACGGGGGACGGATCAGGCTGAAGGAGGCTGGAGGAAGCCCCACGTGTGTATAAAACTTTTACATTCCATCCTCTCCGGTCTACTTTAACACCGTCCTGAGCTTTCACCATACACCAGCAGGTGGCCTGTTCATGTTGTTGCAAAGATTAAAGGCTCGTACACACGTCGGATTTTCGCAAACGACCCATCGTTTGGACGTTTGAGAGACCGGTTGTTTGGACGTCAAATCGGGCGTGTGTACAGTCTGTCATTCAGCTGATCAGACTGGACTTGAGCGATCCACCAAGCGGATCACTCAAGTCCAGTCTCATCAGCTGAATGGCAGACTGTACACACGCCCGATTTGACGTCCAAATGACCGGATGTTCAAATGTTCAAACGACCGGTCGTTTGCGAAAATCCGACATGTGTATGTACCTTTACAGTTCCCACTTTGGCCTGTGGATGGCTTCAATTGAAATCTCAATACAATTACTCACCTTCAGCTGCATCCTGTGTCTGTTATTCATCATGGACTATGCCTCTTCCCGGTTAGTTGGCATAACTTTATAGTTACTTGCAGACTGGAATCTCTAGATATTCCTGTACCCGTTCACTGATCTGTACCCGTCTCTAGTTTAATTAACCTGTTGCTAAACCAGTTATCCTGTCCTTAACTTTTCTACTAGCCTGCTCCTTTTGCACTGTGCCTTGATCTGCTATCCACTGGAGTAGCTGCAGCTACTAGCTAATTCTTATACTGCCCTCTGTTGCTTCTTGAGTTCCGAGCTAAAATTATATCGGGAACAGGCACACGCTGCCTAGAGCTAGTTTTCCTCTGCAAGTTGCGATTCAATCACAATTTCTCTATTTTACAAAAAAGCGTTCGATGTTTTGTGCAATTTTTCCATGATCATTTCTTTTCAAGGTGCAATTGTAACATAATCACGGTGCCCCTTTTCCACAGATTTTTCCACAAATATTGTACATGCTGAATTTTTCTTGTGTTTGGGTTGGAACAAAAAAATTGGCATACCAAACGTGGCACTGTGTGATTTTCAGTGGAGAAGGGCCCTTAGGAGAAGCATCCAAACACACTTCTCCTTTGAAGATAAACACTACTGGTCTTGGTAAATTGTGTTCACAACAGTACAACAGTGATATGCTGGAGGCACCTTTCACTGCAAATCACAAAGGGCGTAGCACAAAAAAGCACAACTTTTTCTGTGCCCTTGCTATGGTTTCCTTGCAAAGTGAATGGAAGAGAAAACACATTTGCACCAAAACTTATGCATGCAGTGTATTTGCGCATTTCCAAAAATCAGGTTGCACAAGTAGGAACAGATTAAAGTAGTTTACATTAGAATGAAAATGCACTAGCAAGTGACAAAGCAACTGCACTCCAAAAACAGAACTGAAATGCATGTAGCAGGAACAAGCCCAAACAGTGAGAATTCTGTACCTTTACTTCTCTAGAAGAGAGATGAGAAGAAGAGAGCCATTTATAAATGACTCAAAGTACGATTTCATAAAAAGTAACAATTGCAAAAACAAGGGTGAAAATAAACTGATGAGAAAAACAATTGTATCCATCCTTCCCCTCCTAAAAATTACTTTTTAAGATATCCCACAGTTTTATTTTAAATTTAAATCTAGTTTTTAAGTTTTACGGTTTCATTGTCTTTGCTCAATGACACCTTAAAGCAGGGGTAGGGAACCTTGGCTCTCCAGCTGTGAAGGAACTACAAGCCCCACAATGCATTGCAGGATTCTGACAGCCACAGTCATGATTAATAAAGGCTAATGCATGCTGGGATTTGTAGTTTTATCACAGCTGGAGAGCCAAGGTTCCCTACCGCTGCCTTAAAGTATACTAAAGCTCAAATCTATGATTGAATCATTTGTATCACTTTCCTGCTCTCAAAAGCCATTTACTGACAGGAAAATATTTTATGGCTGTAATTACTAATAGTGAGGGTTATGCTATAGTCTGACCCAGTCCGACCCAGTCCCGACCTGGATAGAAACTGTCACTTGCATACCTGATGTTTAACTCGTTCAGGCAGAGAAAGAAAAAAAAGGAACACAGCCTAGTTATTTGTGTGCTTGTCACTGTACATACACATGTCTATCTCATCATGTCACATGTCACCTTGGTTGTCCTTTAACAAACTTTATTTGGCCTCATATGCATGGCATGGCATATGCATATGAAATGCCTTTCATGTTTCTTGTGCAGCAATGATCTAAAAAGCTGCTAAGAGTTCAATGCCACTTTATTCATGACGCACATCAGAAGACTGATCAGTTTACATCTAATATTAAATGCTATACTACAGATTTCCTATAAATAAATACATCAGCACTTATTCACTGAACTTTATTTTATTCCATTAGTGACTCATTCATTTTACAGTAGTATTAAATCATGTTTTTCTGAAACATAGTAATATTTTTTTCATCATACCTAGTTTCAGAGAAATGCTTACACTGAAGCATACTATTAATAGTGTGAGGGCCGACGGCGGGGTAAGAGCAAGTCAATCTGCTGGGCTGATTGCTTGCCAGGCCCTACAGGCTGCTGTACACACGCTAGATTCTCAATATACGTGGCTGTTATCAGACCCCTTAGCAGAGTTTCCTCTAGAGTGTGTTTGAGGCTAAAGTAACCAATCACCAGCAATTTAAAAAAAACGCAAATCTGAAGCACTGTACAGTTTAGTGCCAGAAATCAGGGTCGCAATCACCATAGGAATCGCTGCACAAGCGCTTGCGCGATTTCAAAGCACTGCAACACTACCTAGTGGGTACCTACCCTCAAAGGTATCGCCTTGATGAAAACTCAGGGGGAAAAGTTTGGAAATGGGTCTATGCCTCATGTGCCAGGAATGGCATATAAACTTATATGGCATGACTTCATGGAGCATTAAGGCCCATACACACGTCGGATTTCCGCGAACGACGGGTCCTTTGAGCGTTCCGTCGTTCGCCCGCTAAATCGGGCGTGTGTACAGACTGCCGTTTGCTTGATAAGGGTGAGTTTGAGCGATCCGCCCGGCGGATCGCTCAAACTCACCCTTATCAAGCGAACGACAGTCTGTACACACGCCCGATTTAGCGGGCGAACGACGGAACGACGGGACGCTCAAAGGACGCTTCGTTCGCGGAAATCCGACGTGAGTATGGGCCTTTAGTTTTAAGATAATTTCCAATGATTGACGCTGTAGATACTTACCTGTTGGTAATAAATCACACGACGTTCAAATATGAAATATTTCACACAATACACACTAAAAACACAAGCCTAAATTAGGGTTTTAAAGGAGTCACGAGGCCAAATCATCGTCATTGGGCACATACTGCGCATGCGCAGAAGACGCCGATTCATTGGGACTTAAATAGCAAAGAATCAGTGAGAGACACAAAAAAGTTTAAAGGGTCATTCATTCTGTTTTGTTTTATAGTTTAAGAGACAGAGTGTGCTTTTACAACTGTGACAGAATGATGCAATGTTATAAAAACAAGCTATATAACCGAAAAGAAAAATATGAGACATATCTTTGCTACTAATGTTCTATTTCTTATCCATACTACACATGCAATTCATTATAGCATAAGGTTTTTTTACACTTCAGGTTTGCTTTAAGACTGCAAGTTTCTTTTTGCTTTGCTTCCACCTCTCTACTATCACTTCTCTTTTAAACTGTGAAGCGTAAATTAGTCATGTGTTTCCATACTGTAAACCAGGGCAAGTGATATTTATGCAGCTACAACACCTCGGCTACAATGCTTTGTGGGTATTCTATATATTTAGTAAAGATAACTTTCCCTTTAGGGTAGGAAATTTAAAAAAAAATGAAGGAAAAAAGGAAAATTTAATTTTCAGGAACAGATTTCAATTTTCTGCTAAGAGCTATGGATCTGCTGGGAATAGAACATTTTACATTCAAAGATGATTTGACTATTCACTCGAGATTCCCAAAACGAGGACAAACCCTTCATGAGAGAATCACATTCAACGTGTGTGGCTCAGCCGCTGTGAATTATAGCAATACGTTTATGTGGGTCAAGACAGTAAATGACAATGTTCATAAATAATGAACCTGTAGGGAAGAAAACTCCTCAAACACTACGGAAGCATCCCATAAAACAGAGTGCTTCCCACATGTATATGTGCAGAGAGCCGAATAATGCATTGGGAATGTCAGTAATAGTAAACCAGTTCTGGCTACTACATTCCCTCCAATCCAGCATAAACCTCCCAAGCAAATTATTAAATACAATTATCCCTCCATATCCCCTGTCAAAGTCTATTCTCTCTACCTAAAGTAGAAGGGGTTCAGTAGTTCTTGTAGGGCACAAGAGCACCTAAATGAGAATAGTAGAGAGATCAGGTGCCCAATGGTGCAGTATCATTAGGTATAAAGGGGCGAAATTATACATGATTATATACTCACAAGGGTATAAGCCTCCGGGGAATTCACCATCCCCGCTCTGGGCTTCAGGTCCTGCCGGATACTGGACGGCCGCTCTCCTGTAGTTCAATACACTTTCCATAAAAACTGTAAAGCTATTACCTCCGAAGGGGGTCTGACTGAAAGAAGGGTGGGGTGGAGTCGTCCAAATTATATGGGTGTTAAAACTTTAAAACATAACTTAGCAGCATAAGAAGTAGAGCGAAGAACCTGCACTCTACTCTTCATGCTGCTAAGGAATTTTTTGTATTGACCTGAGGAAGCGGGCCATGACCCGCGAAATGCATAGCCAATTTTTTAATAGATATTTTTTCCAGTTGAATGGGTGCCTGTATCACCTGGAGAGGTAAGCGATTACCTCTCATTTACATGATATGTTTTAAAGTTTTAACACCCACCTCCACCACACCCTTCTCTACCTAATGTAGACTTAATGTCCCCAAAATTTCAAACATCAAAAATAAACTCTCCCTAAAAACCCCCTTAGGCAGTCACTTATAAAAAGAAAGCCAACACCAAATAGACAGCTCTGAGATTAACCTGCTTTATGGTCTTGATAAATCATTTATGGGCCTCACAGGAGGTCTGGCACAATTTATGCCAGCGCAGTTCTGGTATTAATGGCTCTAGTATACTGTTTATTGAACAGATAGGCAGGCACAGAGAACCAATATGGCACTTGTCTACTTTTGCTTTAGCTCCGATATACTTGGGGCCTCTCTGATGATCCTTCGCAAATGCAGAAATGAAAAACTGAAGTGTGTATAGGCACACTTTCTGAACTCCACCTGTTTTATTCCTGCCTGCCCATACGCTTACAGAAGTGGAACAAAGGTTGTTTAAAATGAATAGAAAACAGCTTAGACTGATCACCCAGAGGTCTCGGAGTTTCACTTGGAACCATAACAAAAGTGAGCTGTGAGCATGCTCAACACCCTACTGGTCCATTATCTACCTACTATAGTGCAGTTATCTATCTTGCTCAGAAAAGTACATAGTCTGAAATGTCTCTGAAATGTATCCGTTCAAGTACAAGATAAATGGATATTTAACTTTTTAGAGTCACTGATTAGTGTGGCTCTGTACAATTAACAAGCTGACACATGCTTGCATTCTAGCGGTTCTGGAGGAGTGATTAGCTTTCTGGGACAACAAAGGGCCGATTGCATATTCAGCAGTGATGCACTGTTGGAGACAGCCAGGAAAGCTGTAGATGGGCTTTTGAAAGTGTACTGTAGTGCAAGCAGGTGAATCTCCCATTTACCTGCATTGCTTGTGCTCGAAAAAGGCCAGTGCACAGCTACTTTAGCATGGCTAATTAGATTTCAGTGAACATCGTTAGCAGGAACTGGAAACACCAGTCCTCCTTCCATTTAGGCTGAGCAGAACATAGACCTGCATAGTAATGCTCTACAGATTTATATAAAGAAACTTAATAGCACAGTTATCCTTAGTGAAAAAAAGAAAAGAAAAGTCACTGTTTGGAATAAGTAATTTATTTCTGAAAGTAGCCATCTGTTTTATCACCGATAGTTGAGGAAGCTTAAAATTGTCTAAAAGGTATGTAAATAGAAGAAACTGATTCTTTATACTACAGAATTAGTCACTATAGCCTGGTGGCTATATTTATAACCACGCTAAGAACCAAAATATGCAGCATGGTTCTGTGTTCAGAAGTGTGGTGTCCATAACCCCCAGAGTTCAAAAACCCATAGGCAAGTATGTAGAGTGTTTTGATAGGTTCACCTTTAGACTGGGTGGTACTACTGCATTAGGCAGCCTACCAATGGCCGATCTGTATTTCCCCCACAGAGTAAAACTTTTTCTTTTCAGCCACCATGACATAGTGGTAAAGGAGTTGCCTTTAGTAAAGGAGGCTGTGGGTTTAATTCTAATTTAACAGCATGATTATTTACATCTCTCTCAGGGTTTCAACAGCAATTACACACAACAGGACATTTTCGGAGCCCTGTGTGTTGGAATAATTTCTGTGATAAAAACTGGTGTGTGTGTGTGTGTGTGTGTGTGTGTGTGTGTGTGTGTGTGTGTGTGTGTGTGTGTGTGTGTGTGTGTGTGTGTGTGTGTGTGTGAGAGAGAGAGAGAGAGAGAGAGAGGAGAGAGAGGGAGAGAGAGGAGAGAGAGGGAGAGAGAGAGGGACAAAGGAGAAGGCAGTTAGAGCAAACAAAGTGGGGAGGAGAGTACCACGTCATTAAGACTGCTTAGTGGAGGAGAAAGGCTGACAAGTGAAGACAATGAGCACTTCCAGGAGGCTTTGAAATTGAAAGCTCTGCTTGACAACTGATGTCTTCACTGGTATATTCATGTTAGCAGGTGAATTGGAATAGCATATTATTCAGTATAGTGCCCCTTTAATGTCAGTAATGTGGCAGGGGAAACATGTTCTAATGGATTCATCAAAATTCGGCTCAACTGCATGCAATGCATAGTCACTATATTATCCCATTAAAAGTTAATGCTAGTGATTAATAAGAGATTTGTTTTGACATTAACTAAAATTTTCCAGTTGATGAAAGACTTCTATTTTAATGAAAGTCTGGAGAAGATTACATGAATTGGAATTTTAATCTTCTCTTTAACCTGCTCTGCTATAGCAAATAACCAAAGAAAATGAAGAAAGGATATTCTTTGAACTTTTTTTTTGCAACAGGAAAACCACTGCAATTTCGAAAATACCAAGTGTGAAATATGCCCTTATCTAAAAGTAGTATGACTATTGCCTGTTCATAGACCGCAAAAAGGCTAACTGGAATTCTGATTAAAAGCCCTAACACTACTGAGGGCTCCCCTCCCCAAAACCGTCCCATTATTTTTCCATGGACCCTGGAGTTCCAGTAATGATGTTATGCTGGGGCATACACTAGGGTCTTTATCAGCTCCTGATACTGCAGGTGCACTTCCTGTGCCTCTCAAATTTGCTGACAGGCTTTTCCCTGCAGACCATTTAAAAGCCAGGTGCTGCCTTGTAGTGAACACTTGCCATTCTCTGTATTTTTGGGGAGTAGTTGTGTGTGGTTTTGCAGTTGGTGAGGGCACCCAGAGGTAATGTAGCTCCCAAGTCATGTGGGGTTGATTCACTAAGCCGTGCTAACTCATAGCACGGCCGCGCTATGCTTCGCACGAGATTTACCGCAAATAAAACTTTACGTGCGCTATAACCAACGTTCGCGCCTGTTCATGTGGTGCAACATGTACTTTTGCACACGTTGTGTCGCATGAACGCATGCAAATGTTTGTTATAGCACGCTACAAGTTTTATAGCATAGCACAGCACAGCAGGGCGCAGGACAAGTTTGATCAGGACTGTGCTTATTGGAGCCCAAGTGACCATTGTAGAAGAGGATGGAGGTGGGGAAGGTTTGAGTAATAATAGTTAGGTTAGTGTGGGGAAAGGAAGGTAGTGTTTCTAAAGAAAAAGGAAAATATTCCTAGAATTGTGCTATAACCAAGTCTACCTCTTCTGCTGTAATCATCAATTATGAGAACCAATATCAATTCCAGGGGACCTGCAGCTGAACACTCAGATCATGGTTGCTGGGTCCTAAAAAATGCACAATGTATGGCAACCAGGAAGACTCATCTATGTTACCAGACTGGGAAAGGTTTTCCCCTGAAGGAATTTTTTTTCAAGATAGTTTAACCTCAAAAGTTGGCAAGGATTTAGGCATTTTCTTAATCATTTACTAGAACTATTAGCCAGCCATATCAACAGAAAAATAACCCAGTTTAAACTGCACAAAAAAAAGTGTTGTGTAGAAGATATTTCATCACTCCTACAGAGAAACTTCTTCACTGCTAATAAGTTAAAGAGGAATTCAGTAATTTTCTAAGTAAGGGTTAGCCACTTACTTTAGGCCTCTTTTACACTTGCATTGATAATCTGCATTGTGTTACCCTGTGTTTCCGCAGGGTAACACAATGCAAGGCAATGGGGCCTAGCACACTTACGGCATCGCGTTGTGTTGGACGTGCCCAAACTCGCTGCCGACTTGCTGCAAAGTCAACAGCGTGTTACTGGACTTCCGTGGCGATGCAGTCAGTCAATGTAAGTCAGTGGGCGGTGCAGGAATTTTAAACAACATGTTTACGATGGCAGTGCGCATGCGTAGAATGACATGAAAACGACGAAGAATCCTGGGAATCCCAGTGAAGTATTTCCTGTCCAGCAAGGAGTAAGTCACTGGGCGAGGGGTGTGGCGAGGGGCGGTGCTATGCATATGACGCTGGCAGTGCACTCTGCGGCAGAGTCATATGATTGTTATTTTGTGCGTTGTGGTGCGATGCGTTGTAGGGCATCGCACCACAAATGCAAAGGCCATGTGTAAAGCCGGCCTTAGCCAACAGTCTAGCTAACTGACACTGCACTAGCATAAGTGAATAATCTAAACTCATAAAATGCCTGGGTATTTTTCATTGGTGACCTGAATAAATGAAAAAAATGCATCAGGCAGGTCAAGTTCATTGGAGGATAAATTGTTGGAGAATTGAATTCTATTTGAATGCATTATATGAAATTCTTACACACACTGCAGCGGAGGTTAACCTTGGTTATGTTTTTCACCAACAGCAAAAATGTTGCTGAACATGGGTGAAAAGAAAAGTAGGTAAATAAAAGCCTAACTCGTAACATTGAACATTATGTCTGAATAGTATCTGTTCTCTGTTTTTACAATGCTTTCTTAAATGATATAGTGAGAATATAATAAAATTACAAAAGTAAGAGTGTGGTTGGTACATAAAGGGTTGTATGAAAAACGTACTCAAAATCAGTTGAAACACAGCAGTAAAAAGTGCTTTAAAAGTGTTTGCCAAAATAAAGAAAATTTGCTGCCAAGCGAAGCCAGCTGAAATGTATTGCTTAGTGAAGAATTAACCTAATATGGAAATCTCCACTTACACAGAAAGGGACGCCGCAGTGGCAAATCAGAGGCAACAGCCACCAATTAATAAGCCAGAAGTTGTCTTAACTCATCTGCTGCCAGGTAATTATTACATTTAGTTCTATTTAGTCCTATCCAATTAGAACAGAACAACAACAATGTTCACACTTTGGGGTTTACACCAATCAGGAGGACTGCAGCTGTGTCAAACGGTTTTAAAGCAGATGAATGGCCAAGGTGCTAAGTATATGTATATTTACATTTAAAACAAACCTGAAATGTAAATAGAACTGACTTAAACAATTTTCTCCACAGAAATTTCCTGGAAAACCCACAGCTGTATTTTTGGTATCAAAAAGGTTAAAAACCTACTTTGAAAGTTTTGACAGCCTCTGGCGAATACTGTTTATGTTGCTCTGCTACAGACAAATCTTGAACTTTTGATGTATTTTTCTCAGCCACACAGGAATTTTGATTGGTCACCCATGCAGGGGCATAGCAATAGGGGTTGCAAAGGTTGCGACCGCATCGGGGCCCTTGGGCCAGAGGGGCCCCGAAGAGCCCTCCCTCAACTACAGTATTAGCTCTCTATTGGTGCTGAGCTCATAATAATCACTTCTATAAATACTTTGATTAGTGGTAATCATTAAAAACTGTTCCCCATCCCCTTCTTGCACCATTGTAGTTGCATCGGGGGCCACAGCTCCTTAGCTACGCCACTGCACCCATGTTCCCCCAAAAAGCAGCATGAGGCAAAAGTAAAATGCAAGAAATTGTGGCATCTGGAAGTGCCCTTTTGAATTTCAGATCTCTCTCTCCTTCCAGGGGAAGCAGTATAAAGGTGCATTACTACTACTTTACCTATTTCTACAAAGGGTTAAAAGAAAAATTAGAACATAACAGGTGTTTCTTCCATCATAATACAAGTCCAATGGACTATCTCCATCACTGCACACTGGCTGGTGCTCCCTTCCAGCTCATCCTTGCCCTTCCATCTACCTCATGTGCGTGATGTGGTTATGGAGGACATGATGTGAGAATGTGTTGATGGAGGAATCTAGGTAGCACCAAAGACCTGGTCAGTCCAAAAAACCTGCAATGTCGTCTTGACAGGAAATGGAACTGCAGGACCCAGCCATCCAGGTAATATAAAGTGTAGAGAAACCGAGAGCCCAATATAGTGTAGTATGTTAAGCATAAATGAAGTAAAGGTTATCGTGAGAAAATTATACTCACAAACATGGGTTACCACACAGGCAACCACTGTATAGGCAGGTGGGGAGATTAGACCTGTCCTCACTCAGGGATAAGAAGTCGCTCTCTGTAGATGCGAAAGGGGGTAGATCACCCCTCCACCAGGGGTGGACACGGTATAGCAGTAGGAGAACAGAGGCGCCAGCAGGATAAAAGCGGATAAAAACTTTAAAATTTGCTGGGAGGAAGTGGTGGACTTACCTCCATAAAGCAGACACGAAAGACTGTCTGAATAGTAGTCACATTTATTAATTAGTACCCCAAAACAGTGCAACGCGTTTCGCAGGCCCAGCCCGCTTCATCAGGCAATAAAAGTGGGGACAAGACAGAATTTCAGCAATAGCAGGTGTAGCGCCTCAGTCACACACTTTTATCCTGTAGCGCCTCAGTCACACACTTTTATCCTGCTGGCGCCTCTGTTCTCCTACTGCTACATCCAGGTAATATGTTTATTGCAAAAGTAACAAGATATGCAATGCACAAAATGTTGTGCATTGCAATTAACACAAATTTACTATCATATGCATTCAAAATTGGATGTGAAGCTAGGGCATAAATATCAAACAAACCGAAGTAATACTTGGACATGTCAAAGTTTCACCTAAAAGGTTAACACTCTAATGACTGAGATCCAAATGGAGAGACAATCCTGCATGTTTATATTCAATAAAACTGAGGTATAGTGCAATAACTACTTGTGAGAAGGCTTTTTTTTTTATCAATTAACAACATCTGCTGCAAGAAAAATTAACTGCGAATCAGCAATTCAGGCTTGGTGTCTTTTACATATTGAGGTTTGTTTTATCCAAGTAAATCTCTACTAGAAATGTAATTTTTCTACAAACATAGTTCTGCAACATTTTTCACATCATTTCTCATGAATCACCAAACAATTCACATCACTATCTGCAGGGTCGGACTGGGCCACAGTAGTACAGTTTTTTCCCTCGGTGGGCCCCACCTCCAGGTCTCTGGTGGGCCCCCCTGCTTGTCTGACAGAGCTCCAATTGCTACCTGCAGCACAAAAATTATCTACAGTGCTGTAATCACTCATGCTGAGAGCAGTGGCGTAGCTAATGAGCTGTAGGCCTCGATGCAAATTTTACAATGGGGCCCCCCAAGCACTCTATACATAACAATTGATACGAAGCACCAAAACCTGCCAATGGCAACTACAGCGTCTGAGGTGCAAGAAGGGGATGGGAAATAGCTTGTTAATGATTACCACTATTCAAAGTATCTATAGAAGTGATTATAATGAGCACAGGACCAATAGAGAGGTAATACTGTAATTGGGGGAGGGCCCTTCGGACCCTTTTAGTCCAAGGGCCCCGATGCGGTTGCAACCTCTGCGGTCACAACCTCTGCAAAGTAGGACATTACTTTATATTGAAGGAGGGGACTCTATGCAAAGTTTTTCTGGGCAGCAGTGTCTCTGAATTACAATGCTGCTAAGATCATGTACATTTGGCCCTGTCCATAATACATCATGACCACGCCCACCTTCCGGTGCATGGTCACGAACTTTTTTCACCGCAATCATGGGATGTGTGGGCCCCAGGTTGAAATTACTTTGGTGGGCCCCCAGTGTCCCAGTCCGACCCTGACTATCTGTCCTTCTGCAAGACTCACAGTTAATGTCCCAGGGAATTCAAAGGCCAGTCTTCAGGAGAAAGACTATTAACCTACAGTAGAATTTTAGGTTGTAGGTACAGACTGGAGATCTCAGAGGGAATCTAAGCCTTATACAAATGCTAGAAGGCTCCAGCCAAGAAGGACGTGAAAAATGAAGTATAGGCAGCCATCCTCAATCCCAGTCCAGATTGGCTGATAGTCTCGGCCGAGGCTATTGTTCTACTTCCGCCCGCTCTGTTGGTCCTCCTTCCTCCATAGCAACAGAAGGCCTGTAGGCTAGTGATTTATTTGTACAAAACTTGGCCCCCAAACTGTACATCTGAAGTGAGAGGGATAAGGAGACCGCCATATTTATTTCCGGTTAACACACCACCAGTTGCCTAGCAGTCCTGCTGATCTCTTTGGCTGCAGTAGTGTCTGAATCACACACCTGAAATAAGCATGCAGCTAATCCTGTCATAGTTCAGTCATGAAATGCTTCAGGGTTAATGACTAAAGGTATTAGAGGCAAAGGATCAGCAGGAAAGCCAGGCAAGTTGCATTGTTTAAAAAGGAAATAAATATGTTAGCCTATGTATCCCTATCAGTTCAGATGTTCTTCAAAATCCTGACCTACATTTATTTTGTGTGTGCATAAAGCTTTACACAAATACAGGGAGAAAATGCAAATTCTGTGCAGACACTGTGTCCTGGCTGAATGAGTCATTAGCTCTAGCATTGCTAGCAGTTTATAGGCCCAGCCTAGACCAGCAGTAAAGCCAGTAATTATGCTACTGGTTTAAGGCACAACACCAAGAAATTAAACTATTCTTTAAAGGGTTAACATAAGGGCTAAGTGAAATATGAAGGTTAGCATAGGGTTTCATAAAGTGAAGTAATAAAAATCAATCACAAAACAAGTCAAGCATGGAGGGTGGAAGGTTTAAATCCTACCAGAAGATGACTTGGTGTAGAATATATTGATATTTAGCAACAGTATTTGCAGTTACAAAATATCATACACACACACACACACACACACACACACACACACACACACACACACACACACACCCTTGAAAAGCTTAAGTGCAAATTTGGACAGAGGCGCCAGGCAGGTTAAAATGATCTAAAAACAACTAAAAAGGAGTACAGGTGGACTTACCTCCTGAAATGATGGACAATCGAGATTGTTCAAATCGCAAATAACAATTTATTTTGGCACTCCGCAACGCGTTTCACAGGTATAACCCGCTTCATCAGGCAAGGAGTGCAAGCTCAAAAAGGTCCAATAGTGGCAATGCGCCTCTGTAACTCGCGCTGCATGGAAATCAATGGAAATGCACACTGGCACTGCCATGGTTAAATTCGCACACTGCACACTGGCACTGCCATGGTTAAATTTGCATACAGCATCATTCATGCGAATTTTCATGCGAATTCGCACGAAAATTCGCATACAACCGCATGCGAAATTCGCATCCGCATGCAAATTTTTACCGCGGCGATTCGCACCGCACAAGTGGAAACGGGCCCTAAAGAAAACCTGTACTGAAAATTAAAAGTCAAAATAACCATACACAAGTCATACTTACCTCCTGTGTAGTCTACTCCTCAATCTCTTTCTCCTCTCCTGTGTCCTGTTTGTCGACTGTGGTCAATGGAATTCTCCGTCCTCCATTTTGAATATGGCCATTACTCCATACTCCTCTCAGCTGTAACTGACAGCAACTGAAATATTTCAGTTCTGACAAAATGTTGTCAGAACTGGAAGGGATTATTGTCAGAAGAAAATGGTGAGCTTCTGAGAGTAACTGATGGCAAGGTAACTATGTAATGTTCATTTGAAGTTACCTCATGTGTTTATTTTAAATAATTTTACTCAGTACAGGTTCTCTTTAAACTACCTAGAATCCATGCTCAATACCAATAACTACCAGTAGTATGAAAAGGTGAAGCAAATCAGCACAGGAGATGTATATTTGACATAGGGACTCAGTCATGCACACCTGACCATGGTTTGCATTTGTATGGATTCAGTGTACTTTGCATACCATCCCGGAGGAGACAAATGAGTTACTATAAATAGACATCACAGGGAGCTGCACACTGTGCTGGAGGAGGTCGCACTGCAGGACTGCTCACTTTCTATGCTTCACATCATTGCTTTTCTGCTCTCCCATTCAAGAGCTAGACACTAGATCAATAGAAGAAAAAGCTGGCTGCTAAAATATACATTTTGTGCAGAAACAATCTTTAGCTGGACAGAGGTCAAACAATAAAAGATAAAATACAATACTTAGTAGACACAGCAATAGCAAATATATATACCTGTATGTAGCCCTTCGTTTTTGAAATTTGCCATTCGTTTAAATAGACAGGTGCAGTCTAGCACTACCCAAACTGTTGGCTTATATAAAAAGACTGATACACAAAAGCTTGCAGCTAAAGTGGAGTAAGGCCTGGAACCCACTGAAATCAGCAAACGCAAAACGCAACCGCTAGCGTTTTGTCTGAGCGGTTTGCAAGCGGATTCATGCGCGTTTTTGGTCGTGTTTTGCAACATTGTATTTTTTTGCCCAGCGGGTGCGTAGCGTTTTGCGTTTTGATCCTGATTGGTCCTGTGAATTATTTTTCATTTTGTTACAGTGTGCTGAACCGCAAAACGCTAGCAAAACCGCTCAGTTTAGGTTTTGCTGAGCGTTTCTGCTAGCGTTTCAATACTTTACATTGAAGCGCTAACGCTCCCAAAATGCTGCAGGTCCTGCGTTTGCGTTTCTGGGAAACGCAAACGCTCCTGTGGAAGTTGCCCCATCCATTAACATTAGCCCAGCGTTTTGGCAAACTGCTAGCGTATCGCAGTGCTGCCAAAACGCTGCCAAAAGCGCTCCTGTGGGTTCCAGCCCTAACTGTCTAGTCAAGAGCATCTAATCCCAATCCTGAAGCCATTCAACAGATGAGCTCTACTCAGTGTACCTGGTCCACTTTTGCTTCAATGGAACGTGAACGTGTTGATAAATCAGTACCTGTGGGTTTAGGTCAATACCAAAACTGAGTTATCACATTCCTTACCGTAGTACAGTGAGCAGTAAGTAGATAGAATACATGAAACATAAACTGGGCATGCTGGCACCCCAAAATAGAATTCAGGGTATGAATCAAGGTCTTTATTGCTATACTAGTTGACCTAAGCTCGTTTAAAAATGGGCTTTAGGTCTCTTCACGCCGCCACCAGTCAGTGCGCTTGCACACGCGACGCCCGCTCGGCCATTCGGCCCTGCGTCCTGTCCCAACGGCTGTCTGTGCTTGACATGTGCAGTAACGCAAAGCACTGACACAGGGACAGACGCAGGGACACTTGC
This sequence comes from Hyperolius riggenbachi, assembly GCF_040937935.1. NCBI lineage: Eukaryota > Metazoa > Chordata > Amphibia > Anura > Hyperoliidae > Hyperolius > Hyperolius riggenbachi. The sequence continues at coordinate 220,760,888 of NC_090647.1, forward strand.
ATTTTATTGTATAGGATGGCATTCCTTGCCCAAAGGTGTGTGTGTGTGTGTGTGTGTGTGTGTGTGTGTGTGTGTGTGTGTGTGTGTGTGTGTGTGTGTGTGTGTGTGTGTGTGTGTGTGTGTGTGTGTGTGTGTGTGTGTGTGTGTGTGTGTGTGTGTGTGTGTGTGTGTGTGTGTGTGTGTGTGTGTGTACGTGTTGAAAAAATATATATATAAATAAATAAAGTGATCAGGAGGAATAACAGTCTGCCATAACATTTAATAATAATTCCAGTATTTGTATAGTGCTTTTCTCCTGTCGGACTGAAAGCGCTTGCAAGGCAGCCCCTAGAGCACTCAGTAGGCAGTCGCAGTGTTTGGGTGTCCCTATGTCAGAGGCAGAACCCTTAACCATTACACTTTCCAGCCACTGTAACAAAAAAACAAACCTTGTTTCCTTACTATGTATCACCAATGCAGTTATCCTATTTGTTTTCATCCCAAAGCAATTTAACCTGTGTAAAAATTGCATCCTTCCACTTTACTTAAAAGCACAGTCTGAGAATGGTGTCCAGTATAATGGCACTGGAGAACCATTACATACAACATCTCCGTCACCACTAGGGATGGCAAATGAGATGAATTTCAAGTTGATGCAGGATTATGCCAATTTATGCAGCTTAAAAAAAAACAAAAACAAAAAAAAACAACCAATCAAAAACACATGAAAGTGCAATTCAAATGGCCCATTTTCAAACTGCATACATTAGCAAACATAATTTACATAACCCTGCATCAAAACGTACGGTATGTGCTCCCACCTATACAAGGTTCTGAACAGTGTAGAGATGGCCAGAGGTAGACGCGGGGCTATGCTTTGTGAACAGACTGCATGTGGTCTAAAACTAGCAGAACATTTAATTTGTCAAGTTCAAAAAGGTTGCTCGCAGAATGGATATTCAACTCCACTGTCTGAAATCATCTACTAGGCTACACAGAAATCAGCTTGCATCTCTCTCTCCCTCCAGTCCAAACACATCTGAAGCTGAATACGCACCAGGTGACACCCCTGTCTGATTCAGGATCACCTCAACTGAGAATCTAGCATACAGGTGTACAGGTGTTCCCCAACACTGCATAGAGATCATTAGCAACAATGAAATATAGCAGAGACTTCCCTGTCTTTATTACAATGTATATTAAACGCCATGTCACACTGTGATAAAAGTGTGTCTCGTACGTAGCTCAAGCACTTGAGAAAGAAAAGATAAATAACATAACAAGAATGCCATTTCCAACGTACTGCAACATCAACCCTATGTAATTGTCTATCTGCCTTCTGTCTAGTTTGGTAAAAGCAGACTCATACAATGTTGGATATTCTGTAAGTAATAATGCAGCACAGGATACACTTATAATACATACAGTAGAGTAATATAGCACAGTAATGGACATTTTCACTTACTTCCTAGCTTTAAACATGGCAATCAGAACACCGCATGACAACAAAGTATTTATCCTGTAAATGCAGAAATTTGCACGCATAGCAATTGTATGCTTAAACTCTTATTTGTATTGTTTTCAGTAATGTCAGCAAGTTATAACAATATATACAGTACATAAACAGTATATACAGTGCATCTGGAAAGTATTCATGGTGCATCCTTTTTCCACATTTTATGTTACAGCCTTATTCCAAAATGGATTAAATTCATTTTGTTCCTCAGAGTTCTATGCACAACACCCCATAGTGACAAAATGAAAAAAAGTTTACTTGAGGTTTTGGCAAATTTATTGAAAAAAAATAAATAAAAAAACACGCAGCAATTACAGCCTTTTTGAATATGATGCCACAAGATTGGCACACCTATCCTTGGGCAGTTTCATCCATTCCTCTTCGCAGCACCTCTCAAGCTCCATCTGGTTGGATGAGAAGCGTCAGTGCACTGCCATTTTAACCACTTTACCACCACAGGTGCGTATATCTACGCTCCTTTTAACACCAAGAGGGTAGATATACGCACCCCCTCCGCTGCCCACGCTCCCGCTCGCTCGTGCGCTCCCACATTCGTGCACGCCACCGGCCGCTCGCCCCGGAGATCAATGAACGGGAAAACCTGTTCCCGTTCGTTGATCTCAGCCCCCCAGCAATGATCGGCTGCTTCTATGAGAAGCAGCGTGATCATTGTGGGAAAAAAAAAAAGTTTCCCAGCCTCGTACTTCCTGTAAGCGTACTTCCTACGCTTACAGGTCGCATGCAAAAAAGTTACTGTGACCATCTTGTGGCCAAATAGTAAAACTACACCCAAAAGCATTTTTTCATATACAAATACATAAATTAACTCATTACCTCCCACACTCCCATTTTTTTTATTTTTTGTAATTAAAAAAAAAATTACAATAAAAAAAAAATAATACATAGTTACCTTAGGGACTGAACTCTTTAAATATTTATGTCAAGAGGGTATAACACTGTTATTTTATAAACTATGGGCTTGTAATTAGGGATGGATGCAAAACTGAAAAAAATGCACCACATAAAATATTGGCACCAAACATTGTGATAGTGACATAATTTAAATGGTGTAATAACTGGGGCAAATGGGCAAATAGATTTCATGGGTTTTAATCACAGTAGCGTGCATTATTTAAAAACTATAATGGCCAAAAACTGAAAAATAATGATTTTTTCCCCAAATCTTTTCCTATTGTCCCATTAAAACACATTTAGAATAAAATAATACTTGGCACAATGTCCCACCTAAAGAAAGCCTAATTGGTAGCGAAAAAAAACAAGATATAGTTCATTTCATTGCGATAAGTAATAATAAAGTTATAGACGAATTAATAGAAGGAGCGCTGAAAGGTGAAAATGGCTCTGGTGCTCAAGGGGTAAAACCCCTCAGTGGTGAAGTGGTTAAAATCTCTCCAGAGATATTAAATCTGATTCAAGTCTAGGCTCTGAGTGGGCCACTCAAGGACATTCACAGAGTTGTCCTGAAGCCACCCCTTTGATATCTTGACTATGTGCTTTGAGTCGTTGTCCTGCTGACAGATGAACCATCACCCCAGTGTGAGTTCAAGAGCTCTCGGGAGCAGGCTTTCATCCAGGACGTCTCTGCAGTTTACTAAATGGTTTGCTGCTTTTTGCTCTGCAGCATTGGACTTACCTTCTGATCTTAATTGGGCTATCTGTACATTTTCCTGTATGTTATTGGTGTATAAATAGATTTAGACAGGTATATATATATCCTGTTTATGTATAATATATATATATATATATATATATATATATATATATATATATATATATATATATATATATATTTCCGGCCTTAAGTTTCACAGCGCCCTGAGCGAAGCCTGATTTTTGTGCCCCTTCCCGCACACACACAGGCCCATATGCAATTCACCTTTTCTCCTGAGATATCTCCTAGGGCAATGGTTCCCAACCTTTTTAACGCCGTGACACATCATGCCAAATGCTCAGAACTCTGTGACATGTCACATATGTATTATAGAAAAAAATACTATTAATAACCACGAAATGGATGGAAAGAGTGCATTATCCTGAATATACTTAAAATGAAGGCTAGAACCTTTCATGAATATTAATAAAAACAAACAGTGGGACAGTTATCCCCCCCCCTCCCCCCCATTTAGAATGATAGCACTGCACTGACAATTTGCATCACTCGTTATAGCCGCATTGCGCCCCCAAAAAGCCATCAGACTCAGTAGATAGTCAGGTATAGGTGCCCCCAGTATAGGATCTCATGTGTAGGTGCCCTCAATATAGGTTGCCAAGCATAGGTGCCCCCAGTATAGGAAGTCAGTTGAAGGTCTCCATCCCCCCATAGGTAGCCAGGAGTAGGTGCCTCCAGTATATGTAGCCAGGTGTTGGTGCCCTCAGTAAAGGTAGCCAGCTATAGGTGACCAAAGTATAGGAAATCAGGTGTAGATGCCCTCAGTACAGGTAACCAGCCACATATTTCCCACTCCCATGCGCGCCTGCAGGATTTCTCAAGAGCCGCCCCACCCTTTGGAACTCCCTTACATCCCCATTAGACTCACCCCCTCCTTCACCACATTCAAGCAAGCCCTTAAAACCTACCTCTTCAAGATGGCCTACCCACCCCTTACCACACAGTAACTCTCTGTTGAATACTTATTCTACAGCCCTATCGAGTGTGTCCATCTCCCCTCTCCCTAGATTGTAATCCTTTGGCAGAATCCTCCCTTCCCAAATGTATTCAACATGATCGTGTGCTCCTTTGCTATGACCGCCTTGTACTTGAATTACTGGACCTACCTAACCAGTCCAAAAATCACATGACCATGTATTTTGTACCGTTTGCCTTGTATAAACTTTGTCCTATGTTGTACAACCTTGCTACGTAATGTCTGTCATCCTTTGTACCTTTGTATGTATTTATTGTCCAGCACTGCATAATATGTTGGTGCTTTATAAATACAAATAATAATAATTAATATCATGCACAACATAACCCCTCTCTAGAGCACAGCACCATATGAGCATAAAATACTCTATTCTTTTGACTAATACAGTGTGCATTACCACAATTTGATTTTTAGCTTCCTTATCCTGCCCATAACATGACCAATATCCTGCCCATAACATGACCAATAGACACCTCCCTCAACCCACCCACAGGACTACATTACATTGCAACAATGCCACTTATAGGATTCTTGCATTGTATAATTTTTCCCCTCTCCCTCTCACATTTTCAGCATTGCCTAGATTGCATTTTGGGCCCCTAGAAAGCCTCACTGGTTCAGCAATGGAAGCATCTTGCTTAGCCCTAATTAGCCAAAATTCAGCTTTTAGTTGACGAAATGTACATTTTGAAGTACTGTATTTTTGGGACTATAAGAGGCTCCTGACCATAAGACCGACCTAGATTTAGAGGACAAAAACGGGAAAATTTGTTTTACTAAATCTGGTGCAGCCATGGTGCAGGGGTGTCTTGTGAAGCTTTTACCCCTCAAGCTGTCTCTGTCTAAGCTATACTACCCAGCTACACTAGCCCCTGCTGCCTCCACCAGCTTTACTAACTACCCTATACTAGCCCCTGCTGCTCCACAAGTTAAGCTAACTACCCTACACTAATCCCTACTACCCCACCAGCTAATACAACAATGCACTACACCAACATCTGCTGTCTCACCAGCTATACTAAGCCATGCTGCCCCCACTATCTACACTAATACCTGCAGCTACACTTACCCTTACTGTCACCACCACTTACACTATCTACAAGTGTAAAAGCCCTCCCCTCCATCTGTTCCTCCGACTCCAGCTAACTTGCTTCATCCTCCCCCAGGGTTTACACATGGTGGTGTAAACACAGAGGTGGGGGGGCTCAATGTCAGCAAAAAGGGTCTCAACAAATACAGGTCAGTTCAGCTGATCATCAAGAGGAGGGAAGAGTGATCAGTGCAGAATGCAGAGATGTCTTGTGCAGGCATATATTGCAGCACAGCATCGACATCCTGTCCATCACCTGCCCACCCGACGTGCAAAGCACCAAGATTGCCATGGCAGGTAGGTTAATTTACCTTGGGCATGCGAGCAGCAGTAGTCCTAGGACCCATGTCCATGGAGCACAGGCAGTGGCGACATCCAGAGAGAGGTATCGGGTTGGTGGTCAGAGCTCCACGTGGGTGGCGGTATACTGCAGAGTGGAGCAAGATGTGAGCCGATCTGGAGCACATGGCAATTCAGGAGGAGGGCCGGGGCCTGTTCCCGCGGCAGGAGCGCTGTGGGGCTGGCTGGATAAATCCCGAGCAGGAGCACTTGTCGATTCAGGAGGAAGGCCGAGGCCTGATCGCGTGGCAGGAGCGCTGCTGGGTTGCGGGTCAGACTTGACATAAAGCCAGCTGATTGGAGTCGGAGATTTGTGATGGGGGCGGTTTGATGTGATAAGGGAGCTGGCGAGCTGCAGCACCTGGACAGAGATGATAAGTGTCAGGTCCGGAGCTCCGTTCTTAATTGCTGATTGCAGCGCTGCTGGGCTGCGACACTGCTGGGCTTTGACAAGGCAGACTGAACTCGAGCTGATAAGGATCCCGATGTCACTCGTCACCACCACACAGTCCTGATGGGAACAGGAGAGTCAGCGGGCCGCTGATGCTGGCATGTCGGGGGGACAGATAAACCATGTAGGATTAGTAAGTTAGTCCATGTTGGGGAGGGGGAGGAGGAGTACAGAAAGGGCCGGAGTTCATGTCACATACAGGGCTTTGCAGTTGGGGGGGCACATTCGGACACTCCCCCCCCCCCCACACACACACACACACTTTTGGAGGAGAAAAAAGTGCGTCTTAATAGTCCGAAAAATACGATAATCTCATCTCACAGCTAGCCAAAGACTGGGACTGAGTGTTTGCAGTCTAGATCTCTTTTAGCCAGAGGCGGTTTTTCCATGAAGCAACGTGAATCACGTGCTTAAGAGCGGCAACAATTAAAGGATGGAAAGCGGCAGGTTCCCCTCCCCAAATGTCCCCCACCCTCCTCGCACTTCCCGTTTTCTCCTCCCTAGATGCACGGCGCCACTTCACTCACCTGCTTTTTGGGTCCCAGCGATGGGTTCTCCATCCACCTGGCCAGCGTCCTGTATCCATGGCTACAGCGGTGCCTCATGTGACCTGTTACGTGCTGCCAGGTCAGGTCACATGTAGTGCCATTGTAGTTAGAGAGTAAGCTGGACTTCACATGTGGCTGGTGATCCCATGGCTTATCTGCTGAGAGCGGGTGAATGATGCGGTGCCAGGGCAGCACATACCCAGCATCCTGGAGTGCAAACGCTGTGGGCCAGCAGGGAGGAGATGCTGTCTTGCACGAAGCAGAGGGAGGTAAGCATAGTGTGTATGTGTCGCTCCTCTCTGGCCCGGCTTTGCACTCAGGTAGAAGGCGTCCGCACAATGTTTTGTTTCAGGGGGCAATGAAATAAAATATACTGTAGTTATGGTTGTTGTCTGTATCCCCATGTGGGGGAAGGGGGGGGGGCACAGGAATTAAGAGGAAATCTCCCTGAAAGAAATAAATGCCGTTCTTTCAAAATTAAAAAAGGATACATAGTTGCCAGTTAGCATAATAACCATATGAGAAACGAAGTTCATTCTTATTTTCTATTAAAGCTGTCCAAAGAAAATGGTTGATAAAAATAAATAAATGCTTTCCTAAACACAGAATCATATCTCTGAAACAAGGTCAAGGTTAGGCAAGACCACAGATAAAATGTTTATCTACTCTGTGCCTCATGTCTGGCCAGTGATAGGAGTAAAGAAAGATGACAATGCATTCTGACATCACATGAGCAGAGGTCACACAGTGTCAGTGAACTCAGGAGAAAGTGTTCAGGAACAAAGCCAGGCCAAACAGCTATCTTGTCTTTTTACTGAGATATGTATGGTTTCTCTTTTGCAGAGCTGACCTGAATACAGATATCCATTGTTCTACCAGCTTCTCCATTTAGAAAAAAAATTGCAAGGAAAGGTACCTCAACAATTATCAAAATGATTACTTAAAGTGGACCCAAATTAAAAATACAAGATTTCAGAAATAAAATCTATTTTCTAAATTATAATAATAAATAGCAGCCTTTTTTCAGCTGCATGATGACAAATATAAAATATTTTACATTTATTGGCGGAACCCCTCCCTTCCTTTCAAATTGCCGGGACAAAATCCGGCAAACTGGTGAAGTAGATGGTGTCTGGCAATGGAGGAATTGCTAATGGCTGCCCCCAGTATAACCCTAGTTATGTAAAGAGAAGGGTGAAAAGCATGCACTGAAATGCTCATAGGCTTGAAGGAGTGTTTATTTATCCTAGTATGTGTCAGAGTGGTGCAACTAAATATTTTGAATTAAAAAAAAAAAAAGATTGGTTTGGGTCCGCTTTAAACAAGTACTGATATGGTTGTTTTCTCTGAGGACTCAAGGCCATTTGTAGCATCTAGATGCTACAAATGGCCTTGAGTCCTCAGAGGAAACAACCATATCAGTACTTGTTTAAAAACTTTCTTTGTGGCTGTCCTGTTCATATGCAATTACAACTACAGATTCTAGAACAGGGATATAATTCATGGGGCTAGATTTACAAAAGCGTGATAACTGATAGCACGGCAGTGCTATGAAGTTACCATTGGATGTGACGCGCGCAAACCTTCGTTTAGCACGTGGGAGTAATCCTTTACACATCGCATAGTAACTGCAGCCGTGCTATCGGTTATCATGCTTTTATGAATCAAGCCCATAGTGTGTTATCTAAAAGAGAACATCTTCAACACAGCGTCCACTTAGGGCTTGTCCACACTTATTGCTGATTTCAGCAAAAGGACAAGCACTGTCTGATGTCTCCACTCATGTGCTGTGCAGCATGCATTTTGGTGAGCAGTGCAATCAGCACTGGAGAGGCAAGCAACCAAGGTGCTATACGTTTCTGTAAAATGTGCAACCACCTGCGTTGCTAAACAGTGCACAAGTGTGGACGGGCCATAAGGGCCTGTCTCCACTCGTCAGTTTTTCTTCATGAGTTGGCTGACAGTTTTACATTGCTGTCAATTGCTTTTCTGCATGTGGAAAATGTATTCTAGTGTGAACTAGCCCATTGATTAACATTGGTTGCATTTTTACTGTGCAGAAAAGGCACAGAAAAACTGACACGTGGAGACAGGCCATCAGGGTAGGAACACACTAGGCAGAATCGCATACGCTTTTTCCATAGCACATAGTGGAAATGGAAAACGCATATGCAATTGTGCCTAGTGTGTTCCTACCCTGAGGGCTTGCTCACACCTAGGGCATTTTGCGGGTTTTTTTTAAGTGCAGATGCTTTTCAAAATCGCTTGTGCAAGGATTCCCTATGAGAGTGTTAACATCTGAGCCATTTCCGATCTGCTCTGCAAAGTGCCATTTTTAGGGCGTTTTACCTCAATGGAAGGTATCAGGAAATCGCAAAGCGCTTGCAAAAGGGCTTTGTATAGCGATTGCTATAGCAGCATAGAGGGCTGCTATGGCAACATAGAGGGTGCTACTGTGGCTGGGAACGCGAAGAATCACTAACGTTCCCAGCCTGTCGGGTCCTGACGGCGAAACCGGAAGTGGTCGCCGGCGGGTCCAGGAGGATCGGAGCGAGGCTGCGAGGGCACCGGACAGCTGCAGGGGGCCGAGGGAAGCCCCAGGTGAGTAAAACTCATTTTTTTATTTGACTTAAGTGCCTCTTTAAGGTGGCCACACACCATACAATTTTTCACAAATTTGATAATTTTGATCGGTTGTCCCGAAAAATTCAATTTTTGGAGATTGGACATGTTGGAAATTTCAGACCAACTTAAGAATTGTAAGGTGTGTGATGGATTGTCAAGTACTTGATGTACAGTTCCATCAATTTTTTCTGCGCTTTTAATTATTTTTTTCATGATTGGGAAAAAGTTGATGTGATGTGTGGTACACTGGTCAGATTTATGAATTGTTACAATCAGAAAAATTGATTGATATTCTTGAATTGAACAGATATTTAAAAAAATAGTATGGTGTGTGGCCACCTTAAAGCGGACCCAAACCAAACATTTTTTTTAATTAAAAATATTTAGTTGCACCACTATGACACATACAAAGATAAATAAACACTCCGTCAAGCCTATGAGCATTTCAGTGCATGCTTTTCACCCTTCTCTTTTCATAACTAGGATTATACTGGGGGCAGCCATTAGCAATTCCTCCATTGCCGGACACCACCTACTTCACCAGTTTGCCGGATTTTGTCCCGGCAATTTAAAAGGAAGGGAGAGGTTCCTCCAATAAATGTAAAATATTTTATATTTGTCATCATGCAGCTGAAAAAAAGCTGCTATTTATTATTATAATTTAGAAAATAGATTTTATGTCTGACATCTTGTATTTTTAATTTGGGTCCACTTTAAGATTTAGATTCAGTTTAGTAAACGCCTTATATCAGGCATGTCCAAAGTCCGGTCTGGAGTCCGAATGCGGCCCGCTGATCCTTTTCTGGTGGCCTCCAAAGTTGTGAATTCCATTTGGCCCGCAGGTCATAGTTACGATGAGGCATGCAGGGGCCACCTTGAATCACCTCTCTGCCTCCCCCTTTGCTCGCCTGTAGGTTATCAGCCACCACTGTAGCAGTAGCAGCCACTGATCAGTAGCCACCACTATGCCAGTAACAGCCACTGATGATCAGCAGCTACTACTGTGCTAACTGGGTTATTTCCTGTGGAAATGGTTTATTTGACAAAATGTCACAGGCATAGTGTATCTAGTGGCAATCAGCAAAAATTGTGTTTCATTTTGCTAGCTCGCCCCCTAGCACTCAAAAACAGCAATGTGACCCTTAACCTAAAAAGTTTGGACAGCCCTGCCTTAGATCCATAAAAAAACTTTTCTACAGTTCTGCTGTTCTACAGTTCAAATAGAACACTGACATACTGTACGTTTTTATAAGACCATGAAATGTATTTACTCTAACAGACAAAAAGACAGCCCTGTGGTCAGAAATGAAACTAGCACTCCACAGGAGTAAAGAGGAACTATTGCTGCTCATGCTCATGGCATCTAGTGAAACCCACAATATTATGTTAATGTTATTTCTACCCCTAGGGCTACTTCTGACAGCTTGAATTAGTATGTATGTTTGCCAACATAAGAAAAGGACAATTCACCTATCTGCACACACAACACATTAAAGGGGAACTTCAGCCTAAACAAACATACTATTATTAAGTTACATTAGTTATGTTAATTAGAATAGATAGATAATATAATCTTTTACCCACCCTGTTTTAACCTCCTGAGCGGTATGGACGAGCTCAGCTCGTCCACCACCGCCGGAGGCTGCGCTCAGGCCCTGCTGGGCCGATTTGCTTCAAATAAAAAGCAGCACATGCAGCTAAAAATGAGGCTTGTATAAGAGAAACAAAGTTCTGATGCTGTTAAACTGTTAAAGAAACACCATGCCTTTTCAGTGCTGCTGAGTCGATTTTTAGTCCGGAGGTTCACTTTAAGGATTCAATTCATTTCAAAGTGCAAAAAAAAAAAAAAAAAAAAAAGACATGTTTATAATGTCTCCCAATCTGACCCCCTTAGACTTTTATCTTTGGGGTCATCTGAAGGCCATTGTCTATGCTGTGAAGATAGGAGATGTGCAGCACTTGAAACTATGGATACTGGAAGCCTGTGCTAGCATTTCTCCTGTGGTGTTGCTATCAGTGTGTGAAGAGTGGGAGAAGAGGGTTGCATTGACAATCCAACACAATGGGAAGCACATTGAACACATTTTATAAGTGGTCAGAAACTTGTAAATAACTCATGAAAGAATAAAGTTACTTTAAAACCAAGCACACCATTGTTTTTCTTGTGAAATTCCCAATAAGTTTGATGTGTCACATGACCGTCTTCCTATTGAAAAAAAAACAAAAGTTGGATTCAAAATGTCCGACTTCAAAATGACCACCATGGTCACCACCCATCTTGAAAAGTTTCCCCCCTCACATATACTAATGTGCCACAAACAGGAAGTTAATATCACCAACCATTCCCATTTTATTAAGGTGTATCCATATAAATGGCCCATCAGGGGCGTCGCTAGCCCTGTTTTAGGGGGGCACGTGCCCCCAATCTTTCCTGGGGTGCCACGGATCTCCGCCCGGCCGCCCCCTCTGTCAAGACTCAGCGGCTCCCTCCAGCCGCCGCGTCACTGACAGTCTCAGACCTCAGGATCAGGCGGCGAGCCGGCGACCAATCGTGCGGGCGCTAGGACCCAGCGCCCGCACTGATATGCGGAAGTGACATCACTTCCGCATATCGAGCGGGTGCGTCCAGCGCCCGCTCGTACATCTGGTCGGGTCGCCGCTGATCCTGAGGTCTGCTGAGAGGTAGGGGGGGGGAGCGGCGGCGGCGGCGGCTAGAGGGGGGGCCTCCCTGTCACTCACTCACTCACTCACTAAAGGGGCTCCCTGGCACGCACTCACTCCCTAAAGGGGCTCCCTGGCACGCACTCACTCCCTAAAGGGGCTCCCTGTCACTCACTCACTGCCTAAAGGGGCTCCCTGTCACTCACTCACTCCCTAAAGGGGCTCCCTGTCACTCACTCACTGCCTAAAGGGGCTCCCTGTCACTCACTCACTCCCTAAAGGGGCTCCCTGTCACTCACTCACTCCCTAAAGGGGCTCCCTGTCACTCACTCACTCCCTAAAGGGGCTCCCCTGGCACTCACTCACTCCCTAAAGGGGCTCCCTGGCACTCACTCACTCCCTAAAGGGGCTCCCTGTCACTCACTCACTGCCTAAAGGGGCTCCCTGTCACTCACTCACTCCCTAAAGGGGCTCCCTGTCACTCACTCACTCCCTAAAGGGGCTCCCTGTCACTCACTCACTCCCTAAAGGGGCTCCCTGTCACTCACTCACTCCCTTAAGGGGCTCCCTGGCACTCACTCACTCCCTAAAGGGGCTCCCTGGCACGCACTCACTCCCTAAAGGGGCTCCCTGGCACTCACTCACTCCCTAAAGGGGCTCCCTGTCACTCACTCACTCCCTAAAGGGGCTCCCTGGCACGCACTCACTCCCTAAAGGGGCTCCCTGGCACGCACTCACTCCCTAAAGGGGCTCCCTGGCACGCACTCACTCCCTAAAGGGGCTCCCTGGCACGCACTCACTCCCTAAAGGGGCTCCCTGGCACGCACTCACTCCCTAAAGGGGCTCCCTGGCACGCACTCACTCCCTAAAGGGGCTCCCTGGCACGCACTCACTCCCTAAAGGGGCTCCCTGGCACGCACTCACTCACTAAAGGGGCTCCCTGGCACTCACTCACTCACTCACTAAAGGGGCTCCCTGGCACTCACTCACTTCCTAAAGAGGCTCCCTGGCACTCACTCACTCCCTAAAGGGCCTCCCTGTCACTCACTCACTCCCTAAAGGGCCTCCCTGTCACTCACTCACTCCCTAAAGGGCCTCCCTGTCACTCACTCACTCCCTAAAGGGCCTCCCTGTCACTCACTCACTCCCTAAAGGGGCTCCCTGTCACTCATCACTCCCTAAAGGGCCTCCCTGTCACTCACTCACTCCCTAAAGGGCCTCCCTGTCACTCACTCACTCCCTAAAGGGGCTCCCTGTCACTCACTCACTCCCTAAAGGGGCTCCCTGTCACTCACTCACTGCCTAAAGGGGCTTCCTGTCACTCACTCACTGCCTAAAGGGGCTCCCTGGCACTCACTCACTGCCTAAAGGGGCTTCCTGTCACTCACTCACTGCCTAAAGGGGCTCCCTGGCACTCACTCACTACCTAAAGGTGCTCCCTGTCACTCACTATCGGGGTCCCTGTCACTCACTACCTAACTGGAGGCGCCTGTCACTCACTAGCTAACCTGGGGGTCCCTGTCACTCACTACCTAACTTGGGGGGGCTACCATATTAAGGGGGCATTCTGCCTATTTATGTGAAATGCTGTCTATTTATGTGCCTCATGACTGCTGAATGTGTCTTGTTGGGAGCCTTATGATTTGTTGGGGGCCTCATGATTGCTGAATTTGTCTTGTTGGGGACCTCATGATTTGTTGGGGGCCTCATGATTGCTGAATTTGTCTTGTTGGGGGCCTCATGATTTGTTGGAGGCCTCATGATTGCTGAATTTGTCTTGTTGGGGGCCTCCTGATTTGTTGGGGGCCTCATGATTGCTGAATATGTCTTGTTGGGGGTCACATGATTGCTAACTGCGAGACTATGGGAAAAGCTGAATCCTTATCATATGAGACAATAGCATTAAACCTACTTTTTTAGCGTTTTAAAACAGAAAATAAAACTGGGAGGTTCTAAAAAATTGAATACATTTTTCAGGAGTAGGATGGATGAAATTGTTTATCTTCACAGTTTATTTTCAACTTGGATTTTCCATAATGTTCATGTATGAGTTAAAACGTTTGTACAGTATTTAGTTTAAATTGCTGTTGCCACTTTGCGATAGATACCGGTAAGTGACTTTTGGGTTGCAGTTTGGGCACTCGGCCTCCAAAAGGTTCGCCACCACTGTCCTAATCTGATGTCCCACCATTGCTAGGTTCATGTAAATTTGTCTCCACCCGTTACCACACCTATATTCTGGTCCATGGCCCACCCATTTTTTGGTGCGGCGCGATAAGCACGCCGCACAACGTGATCGTCATATTTTTGGCACGCTAGCTGCAGTGTGCTGAATTCTGCTGCCTACAGTATGTACAGTATACGCTGTTCTCTAGTGCCTGCACTGTGTGCTGATTTACCTCCAGTGTGTACAGTGTAAGGTGTTACTCTGTGCCTTTATTGATTGTAAACCAGCTGTATTGTATGCTGATCCCTGCTACTTTCAGTATGTACAGTATTAGCTGTAAAGCCTGGTACACACATACAATTTTGATTAGCCAATTTTAGCTCTGTTCATAAAATTCATTGTCTGTTGGCCCACTTACTGCACGGGGGTGGGAAATTGGGGGTCAGTGATTGACCAATCAAAATTGTATGTGCGTATACATCTTTGATCTATGCCTATACTGATTGTAAATGATCGAAATAAAGGACAGGGGGCTCCGTCCAATATTTCGATGGGCAGGCCCGTTATCCGTAGCTTACACCGCTGCTAAGTTCATGTACATTTGGCCCCACCCATGGCCACACCCACTCACCGCATGGCCACGCCCATTTTTTTTGCCATGTACCTCCCCGTCTGGTGCCCACAGGTGCCACTGATCTCCAAGGACCCTAGAAACGCCCCTGTGGCCCACCCTGTATTAGCCCCATGTAAGATGGTACTGAGCAACACCAGCCCACACTGACTTTAAAGGACCACTATTGCAAACAATTTTAAAATGTAAAATACATGTAAACATATACAAATAAGAAGTATGTTTATTCCAGAGTAAAATGAGCTATAGATTACTGTTCTCCTATGTTGCTGTCACCTACAGTAGGTAGTAGAAATTTGAAAGAACTGACAGGTTTTGAACTAGTCTATCTCTTCATGGGGGATTCTCAGCATGACCTTTATTTATTTATTTTTTCACTTCCTGAAAAGGATTTATACAAAAATGCTGGCCAGCCTCCCTGCTCATTGCACACTTTTTTGACAGTTAGACGGAGCAAATGACATTCACCAAGTACTTTTGAAAATACAGAAAACCCTAAGAACCCCGCATGAGGAGATGGGCTAGACCAAAACCTGTCAGTTATGTCAGATTTCTACTGCCTACTGTAAGTGACATCAACATAGGAAAAATACTTAATATTTGTATGAGTTTGCATGTATTTGAAATTTTACAATTAAAGTGGTCCTTTAAAATCAGGAATCACCTTACAAGGATTCATTATACATACACATGAAAAACACCCTTCCTCACCAGTACCGCAAGAAAGAGGTGAGAGCAATAATATGGGGGGGGGGGGGGGGGGGAATTAATGTGGAATTTAAAACCCTTTTTTAAATAAGGTCACAGGCCCAGAAGAATACATTACTGCCAATCCTCACACCCAAGAGTAAACAAAATGATGTGAAGTAATTTTTTTTTTTTTTTTTATTAAAATAAGTATTTTGCTGTAATCCAGGTCAGTATGACTAGCCTTAAAAAAATACTCTTAATTGTGGACACCCTCCACCCAGACAACTCATTTGCTCCCAACAATATGTGGGCATCCAAATATCTGGATATCATATACGGTTGGTATTTTAACTTAAATGCACTCCTCTCCATGTGCTCACTTTTATTTTCCATATAGAGCTACTTCCTTTGAGAGTTTGGGAGCAGCAACTCTCACCCCGGAAATATGGCTATCAAGCACTTCCCACCCGACTTCTGGAACGGTCTTCTCTTTGTACTAATGAACATGAGATTGCTGTTCAACCTGGCTAGGCTAAAAGCTAATCAGTGACCACAGTTATTAACAAAACACACCCTTTACACTGCGCCTCTACTATGGATTACAATGTGTTCTAAAATATGTCCCCGAGCTAGAAAATAACACCTCACTAAAATGGAAACTAAAACTGCATGACCACAAATGGATATAAAGTTTAGCAGGTTACACACTATTTTGCAAAGATTTAATTTGTAGCACAGACAATGAAACACTTATTCCTGCAGTTTGAGGATCTACTCTTTGTAGGCAGTTCACTGGTGTTCACTTCTACACATTCTCTATACCATTAAAGGGAAGGTTCAAGCAAAAAAAAAAATGAGATTCACTTACCTGGGGCTTCTACCAGCCCCATGTAGCCATCCTGTGCCCTTGTAGTCACTCACTGCTGCTCCAGTCCCCCGCTGGCAGCTTTCTGACCTCAGAGGTCAGGGCCACATTGCATACATTTTTACGCATTCCAGCTAGTGCAGGAACAAAAATTTACGCGTTTCACCACTAACGCGTAAAAATGTATGTGTTAATGTTCCTGCACTAGCGGGAATGTGTAAAAATGTACGCAATTTGGCCCTGACCTCCGAGGTCAGAAAGCTGCCAGCGGAGGACTGGAGCAGCAGTGAGTGACTACGAGGGCACAGAATGGCTGCATGGGGCTGGTAGAAGCCCCAGGTAAGTGAATCTCATTTTTTTTTTTTTGCTTGGACCTTCCCTTTAAAGGGATTCATATCTGTGTTGCAGCATAATCCTAACATGCTGCAACACAAAGCCCACGGTGTACTACCTGCACGTTGTAACATGGGCACATTACAAGGTGCATTTTGTGAATGAGGCAGGGATCATATAGCAAACCACATTCACAAATGCATTTTCAAATGCACACAATATGCATACCTACGTGTTAACTTATGCAAATACAGAATACATTTTTTTTTTTTTACAAAACGGGAATGTATGTGTAGGGGGAAAAAAAAGCATACAGTAGCAAGTTTTTTTCCCCCACGAAACCTAAAAAACATTTCAACGTTGCAAAAAAAAGCATACAAACTGTTAAAACATGACGGGGGGAGCTTTGTTCACTTATTACTGCATAATCTGCCAGAATATGTGACAACAAGAATATGTGAGAATATCAGAATATGTGACCCAAATGTGCTCATATCGTAAGCATGCCCCCGGGAGCACGAATAACAGGTCAAACATCATGCAGGCAAATGTGCCAAACACATCCTGGGTGTGTTTATGGGTAAAAAAATGTAACACTCCACCAAAATAACCATCTTCCTAACACACAAAACTATCTCCACTCTAGGTCCGAGAAATCCTCATCCCCACCAAAACTTAGCCTTTCCCGAAGTAAAAAGTCCTCATGAAGTCCAGCCAAGTCTACTGATTTTTACTTGGCTGTTCTGTAAACTCAGTAGCAAAGTAATATCAGCACTGTTGTGTTTGGCGCCAAATTCAAATGAATGGAACACCCACAGAAATTGGTCCTGTGCTGAAACTGCTTGGCACTAGATTCATCTGAATCAAGGTCATGTAATTCTAAAGAGATCAGAAGATGGCATGATGACCAATAATGTGCTTCAGAGTCAATCATACTTCTGTAGAAAAATAACCAATAACATCTCTTCTCCCTTCATGTGAGGCTTATAACTTTTCAGACGACCCACATACAATGCAAGTACAGTATCGAAACAGACCTGAAACAGACCGAAACAGATGAAATGAGCAGTACAGACATTGCTCCTTTAAAGCCCATCTCCTAATAATACCATTCAAGCAAGAATCCATGCACCCACTATGCTTTGGTGCCAGCAGCTAATAAATGTTGCATGTAGCATCTGGGAAGTGGTTGAACTATTCAAATGTACAGGAATAGGTGGTGTACCACCAACAGCCCCAAACTCCTTTGCTCGCCTATGGATACTCTGCTATTCCATGAGTGTGGTCATCAGGTGATAAACCCATCAATGTCAACCGTCCATGTGAACTAGTGGCAACTTGTTCTATTCTGTAAGTGAATATACATATAGCAGCCTCCATATGCCTTGCAGTTCAGGTATACTTTAAGCACCAGGCAGGCCTGGGATTAAAGTATTACGAGACACAAACATTAAAATTATCAGAGTAGTAGGACTGCAGGAAAACAGGAACATAAGATCCTCTCCTACCCTTTGTAGATACTTGCAATGGCTCTGAAATCACAACAGGTAAATAATATTGCCACCACAACATACTATGAAGCCTGAACAACTTTCCAATAGCTGGGCTTGTCTGCGGATGGTGAACAGTGGTGATGGTGAATGCAGTATATATTGTCCCCCATTGTTTATGAATTGTGATTTGGTGGAGCCTGTTGTTATTTGTTTATACCGATTACATATTGATTATATTATTTTATATGGCGTCCTAGATGTGTTTTTAGGTGTTTTTTAATCAGTTTTGAATAAAGATGTTGTTTATTGATTATCCATGGAGTGGTGCGGTTTTTTAGGGAACTACTTTTCCTTTTTGCTTCTTATCCTATATTTAGTTCCTTTCTGCACACTCAAACTACATTATTGCATTACTATATTAGGTGGTAGATGGTGCTAGCCCTATTTTTGTGTTGACAATACGTGCGGATGGTGAACATCTGAACCGAGCAATGGGGAAGAAGAGTTAAGCCCCATACACACGCTCAACAGCGGGGTTTTTATGCAGCACAATTATCAAACAGCTTTTGTTGAGAAACAAGTTGAAACAACCAAGAAAATTTTGTTTGCTATTGTTCAAACAACTGATAAGACGTCAATCCAACAGTTGGATTGATGTCTTATCAGTTGTTTGAATAATAGCAACAACTTTTTTTTGGTTGTTTCAACTTGTTTCTCTACAAAAGTGGTTTGATAATTGTGCTGCATAAAAGACCGCTGTTGAGCGTGTGTATGGGGCTTAATATAAGGTAATGGGATAAGATGGGGAGAGGCTTTCCAAGACCTTCACACAACATACTGGTATGTACTATGTCTACAAAAAAAAAAAAAAAAAAAAAAAAAAAAGACCGTACTGACAAATGTAATGCATTTTCCATCCATTTATTAGGCTAGAATAATGAACTGAATAATTATTTTGCTTAAAAAAATTCAGGTGGTGGTGGTGGACCAACCAACCCAAAACAGACTCGATGCTGTTGCTTAAACCAAACACAATTTATTCACATACTCCAAAAACAACTGTGACGCATTTCACGGGCAAGATCCCGCTTCTTCAGGCATTAAAACAACAGGAGTATCACACAGCTGTAGGTCCCGATCAAGTTTGGCACCTCTGTCATCGAGTCTGTTTTGGGTTGGTTGGTCCACCACCACCACCTGAATTTTTTAAGGCTAGATTCACAGTGGGACGTTGCGTTTTCATGCCACGTTAAAGTCGCACCACAAGCTTACAACGCAAGGCGCCCAAAAAGTGGCAACGCAGCGTTACTGTTGCATACAGCAGATACAGTAAAAAATACAGGCAATGAAAAGTATGCTTCCAAGTCATTACTGAGCATGTGCAAACAGTCCAACGCAGCTAATAACGTGTATAACGCACAGCATGCAGTACTTTTACTTAACCTGCTGAGCGGTCTGGACGAGCTCAGCTCGTCCAACACCGCCAGAGGCTGCCGCTCAGGCCCTGCTGGGCCGATTTTCGTCAAATAAAAAGCAGCACACGCAGCCGGCACTTTGCCAGCCGCGTGTGCTGCCTGATCGCCGCCGCTCTGCGGCGATCCGCCGCGAGCAGCGGCGAAAGATGGTCCCCCCAGCCGCCTGAGCCCAGCGTAGCCGGAACAAAAAGTTCCGGCCAGCGCTAAGGGCTGGATCGGAGGCGGCTGACGTCAGGACGTCGGCTGACGTCACTCCGCTCGTCGCTATGGCGACGATGTAAGCAACACAAGGAAGGCCGCTCATTGCGGCCTTCCTTGTTTATTCTGGGCGCCGGAGGCGATCGGAAGAACGCCTCCGGAGCGCCCTCTAGTGGGCTTTCATGCAGCCAACTTTCAGTTGGCTGCATGAAATAGTTTTTTTTTTATTTAAAAAAAACCCTCCCGCAGCCACCCTGGCGATTTAATCAGAACGCCAGGGTGGTTAATGTGCAGCGTTAGGCACCAACGCAACGTGTGCACTGTGAACAGGGCATTGATTTTTCATTGCAGTGAGTTATTCTGCGTTAAATGCTGTTTTAACGCGCGACTTTAACGTCCCACTGTGAACTTAGCCTAAACCTTTTATCGTGTTTTATCCTATTGGCGCCTCTGTACATCGCTACATCAAGTTCTCCACCCTTGGTGGAAGGGTGCTGCACCCTTTTCTTCCTTCACAGAGAGCGACATCTTAATCCTGAGTGGGGACAGGTCTAATCTCCCCACCTGCTTATATAGTGGTTGCCTGGACGGCAACCCTTGTTTGTGAGTATAATACTTACTTGTCAATATTCTCAACCTAATCCAATACATACTACACTATACCGGGCTCTCGGTTTTTCCTCTTTACTTGAATAATTATTTTGTCTGCTTAGTGACACTTTAAATGTTAGAAATAACAAGGGAAGAGACGAACGATCAATTACATTAAAGCTAGGCAATCCAGAAGATAAAAGCTAGGGTGTACATTACATGTTTAGATGCCACCTGCCACATATGATTGAGTGAGAACTGGCACATAGCAGCAGCAGCAGCAGCAGCAGATATCCCAGTGTGAATAATGCTAGGTACACACCATACAATTATCTGGCAGATTTTCCTGCCAGATCAATTTATTCCAACATGTCCAATCTGAATATTGATCGAATTTTCCAATCGATTTCCATTCACATCTATGGGGAAAAAAAAATCAATCTGGCAGGTAAATCTGCCAGAAAAATTGTATGGTGTGTACCTAGCATTACACTTTATTTTCTATTCGGAACAGTTAGGGTTAGGCTAAGTAGAAAGGTTACACAAAGGGGTCATTTAAAACTTTCATTCCAGTTTATTAAGCTGACATCTGGTTACATTAACCTGTGTCTTCATGTAACTCAGCTCTAGCATCTTGTTTGCAGAATAATAGCAGAATGGTGGATTCTACATGCCAATGGTGTTATTGCCAATTAGGTGCTGTCAGCCGGGGAAGTGTGGGTGGTGCCACTCCAATAAAGCATAACTGTACAATATCAGAAATCTGACAAGCACTCCAGAAACAGGTCTTGAAGTCTACTAAAGCATACAATCAAAATCCAGCACTAGTCTACTTTAGGTGACCCAGCAGGAAACCTCATGGGGAAAACTTCACCAATCACAGTACCCTCTACACAGCACAAAGCGTGATTGGCCAAATCGTGTGGGCACAGTTTACTACAACCTATTGGAAACCTAGCAGTTCAAGAGGGTGCTATCCACCCAATCACGTTAGCTGAATTTCCCTATGAGGTTTCCTGCTGGATCCCCTAAAGTGCTCAAAATCCAATCCAATATTTCGGATTCTGCAGGATCCCTTTCTGGAGGATAGTACAATGGAATATGGAGACTGTATTTGCACAGCAGCCGCTTGAAGCTGCATGTTGGATGACAAGTGTGCCCGACCTACATACTCGGGCCATGTTGCACTGTACCATCTTTGAGATAGAGATCCTGTGAGAATCCAAAACATTGGATTACATTTTCACTGCATGCTTTAATAAACTTCAAGACATATCTGGAGTGCTTGCGGGATATTGCTGTTCATTGCATATAGAAAATCTGAGCTCAAATGAATATTGATGGCTTGTTGTGTGACTTCAGAAAACTAGTGCAATATGATAAGATATAATACTATAAAAGGCATACATTGTATAAGTGCAAAATAGAGCATGCCAATCACTGCTAGCAGTAGCTAAAAAGCATCCCAATTAGCTCATCGCCCAGCATCCACACATCTGGCTGACACCAACACGGCATATATAGTGCCAGGCCTAAGTAACTGCAGTTCTGTTGTGTAGATGAGACAACATGCTGTACTGGTCTGAGCTATCCCAGGCATAATCTGTAACTTCCAACCACTTTTCAACCAATAGGTGGTACATACTATCGTCCATAGCTAAATTTACTAGCAAGAACCAGTAAAAGAAAACACAAAATACAGCGGCTGAATTCAAGGCAGAATGTTTTGGTGATGAACTATAAATGGATCACTGCAGGAGTCTAGAAAAATAAGCCAGCTGAGTGGACTTTGTCTGCAGGCCAATGGAACCCAGCTATGAATTCTTACAGCAAGACAGGACTGCCCTCCTCGCCTGCTGCCTATGATCATAGAGTATGAGAAGCAGACAAGGATGATGACCACCATGCAAAACCTTCACAGAGCCATACACTGTATGTAGATACACTGTGTATAGACATACGGAAGAACAGCTGCGATGATGTATGCTGGATGATGGGCACCAAGTATGATGTATGGTCACTGCTCAATAGCAGAAGCCTCGGATGTGACATAGCAGCAGCATCTTCATTCAAGACATCTGCCAATAACAAGCTGGAGAGCAGTGCAGCCATAATAATCAGACATGAAAAGAGGCGCTGTCTGCCCCCCATACCTGGAACAGGTCTCTCGCCTTCATGGTGCCCCCTCCAGGGATGGGGGTGACGGCTGCTGCTTGTTGCAGGGGAGACCGGGCTGTCTTCTTGCAGCAGGAAAGAAGCAGCCACTCCTTGCAGGTTGATGATGATGCGTTCCTCTCAGCAACGCACAAGCACGGCACAGATTCCTGCTCCGCCTCCTTGACGTCATGATCTCCGCCTCCCCGCTCAATGTCAATCCAGAGCTGACTAGTGAGCAGTGATGATGATCGCACGCTGAGAAGTGAGGTCAGGCAGAGCGGCTGGTGGTGTCAGAGGCTGAGCAGAGCTTGGCTGCAGCTCATGATGGAGCACTGGCGGGCGAGCACACTCATTTTCAGCCAAGCAGATTTGTTTTAATGAGTCTAGATGTAGCTGTTTACATGTCATAATTGAATTTTTTCGTCAAAATTATTTACATGTCTACTTTGTCATACATGTCACTACCTAAACTGTCACCGTTCATCACTTAAAGGGAACCTAAACTGAGGATATGCATTTTTTTCTTTAAAAATAATACCAGTTGCCTGATTGTCCTGATGATCCTGTGTCTCTAATGCTTTCAGCCACAGCCCCTGAACAAGCATGCCGATCAGGTGCTCTGACTGAAGTCAGACTGGATTAGCTGCATGCTTGTTTCAGGTCTGTTATTCAGCCACTACTACACCCAAAGAGATCAGCAGGGCTGCCAGGCAACTGGCATTGTTTAAAAGTAAACATCCATATCCCTCTCAGTTTAGGTTCCCTTTAAAGGACCCCTGTCGCAAAAATCGTAAAATTTAAAATATATGTTAACATATACAAATAAGAAGTACATTTCTTCCAGAGTAAAATGAGCCATATATTTTCTCCTATGTTGCTGTCACTTACAGTAAGTAGTGACGTTACTGAAAGATTTTGGATTAGCCCATCTTCTCATGGGGGTTCTCAGTGTTTTCTTTATTTGTAAAAGCACTTAGTGAATGGCATTTGCTCCGTCCATGTGTACAGTGAGCAGGGAGGCTGTCCAGCATCATTGTAGAGATCTTTTTCAGGGAATGTCTTTATCCTATATAATAAAACCCGTGTGTGTGTGTGTGTGTCTCCCTGCTTCCAGACTTGACAGTTTGCTGTCTGAGAACCTTATTGCATTGTGGGAAATAACGTATTTTTCCAACTGCGAAGTAAGCAAACTCTCCCTGTGTGCATATACTTCGGACAGCAGTGGGGGATGGGTGAGCGGGACGCCTTGGTACACGTATTGCCGGGGTTTAGCGGCCGTGGCCTAGCGCCCGTTTTTAACGGGTGGGCCTTTTTACTAGTAAAAAATAAAAGCCATGCTGAAAATCCTCCATGAAGAGATGGACTAACCCAAAATTTGTCAGTAATGTTAGATTTCTACTACCTACTGTGAGGCCTGGTTCACATTAGCGTTCGCTGTCCGGATCCGCCTGATCGGATCCGGACCGTATACTGTACAAACGGAACATACGTTCCGCATAGCAATGCAAAGTCTATGCGGACGTTCACATGCATACGTTCCATACAGAATGGAGCCGGATCGGATCCGGACACTTTTCCAACATGCGCTATTTTTCGGGTCCGAATCATCCGGCCCACGCACCCGGACTGGAGCCTGACTGCACTATCAGGATATAGAAACCAATGGGGAACGGAAAGCACAGAACACACTGGCTATCAAAACCGGACGTTCTACCCCACTTCCTATGCGTATTCTAGCGGCCATTTCGGATGGGGACACATGGGACCAGCATTTCTGGAGTGGAGCAGCAGTGACTTTAGTGCTGGAGCTGTTGGCAGTATGTCGGACGTGGAGGTGAGGCCCTAAACAGCGGAGGACCTGATTGTACAGGTGCACCTTCTGCTGACCTCCCACACCCCAACAATTTTAATAGTTTATCCGGTCCGTTTGCATCCCAGAACGCAAGTGTGAACGGGGCCTAAGTGACTGCAACATAGGAGAAAAGTAATTTCTGGCTCATTTTACTCTGGAACAAATTTTCTTATTTGTATGTGTTTTAAATGTTAAGATTTTCGCGACAGTTTCCGAAGTGACATGTGACATGATGAGATAGACATGGTTATGTACAGTGCCTAGCACACAAACAACTATGCTGTGTTCCTTTTTTCTTTGTCTACCTGAAAGAGTTAAATATCAGGTATGTAAGTGGCTGACTCAGTCCTGACTGAGACAGGAAGTGACTACAGTGTGACCCTCACTGATAAGAATTTTCCCTTTTTATCTCTCTCTTGCTCCCAGAAGCCATTTTCTACTAGGAAAGTGTTTTATTGTTGGAATTTCTTATCAGTGAGGGTCACACTATAGTCACTTCCTGTCTGAGTCAACACTGAGTCAGCTACTTACATACCTGATATTTAACGCTTTCAGGCCTAGTGAATACATTACAAAAGCCTTCTCCCCTTCACAGTATAATGAATCTCCCCTCCCTATCCCAGTAGTTAGGCCAGTGGTCCTAAAACTAAGGCTCATGGGCCGAATGTGGCCCCGTGATGCTTTTTTACCGCCCCCCACACACACACACAAAATGTATTACTTATAGATGCGGTGAGCTACATCTTTAAATATTGGTGATCCACATATAGCGGTTGATTCACAAAGCGGTGCTAACTGTTAGCACGCCTGTGAAAACCCCCTTAGCATGTCTAAACAAGCTTTTCGCGCGCAAAACTTTACGCGCGCACTGTACAGAGCGCTCCGCGTGAAATGCCCATTAAAGCCTATGGGGCTTAGCGCGTGTATAGGACTTTGCGCGCGATGTGATTGAGAAAACCTGTGCTAACCTACTTAGCACCCTGGTTAGCGCGCCTAAAGACTTTAGACATGCTAAGTAGGTTAGCACCGCATAGTGAATCAAGCCCATAGAATAGCATTGCTGGCACCACCCATCCACATGGAAGCCAGAAAGCAGTAATTCACTGGGTTCCAATCAAATTCCACATCAGGTGACACTGCGGTCCACTGCAGGTTGTCACCTGGGTATGCTTCACTGTCTGGCCCGCAAAAACGTCTTCATCATTTTATGTATGCTCCGGTCCCCCAGCAGTCTGAAGTATGTTGACCCGGCCCTCGACCCAAAACGTTTGGGGACCCCTGAGTTAGGCAGTCCACAATCCTTCTCCCCCTTTCAGACATAAACATAGCAAATAGCTTCAGAATCATCCTGAACCTATTTGCCCACATTAGGGCCTATTCACACTTAGAAACGCAAAACGCCAGCGATTTTTTTGCGCGAGTGATTTTTCATCGGAAAAATCACTGAACACTGCGACAATTTTTCTGCGATCGCGTTTAGCGCCTCTATAGCACTGAAACGTGATCGCCGGGCTATCGCCTGAAAATGGTGCAGGCGATGTGTTTGCGTTTCGCGCAAATCGCCCAAGTAAGAACGGGCCCATAGACTTTTACTACACTAGCGCTTTCAAAAGCGCTAGCGTTTGAGCGTTTTGCCGAAAGCGCTGACCAAACGCTCAAGTGTGAATAGGCCCTTTCTCTACCTCACATGTAGCCAGGGGGGAGAAGACACTGCGCACGCAGGCAGCCTGGAGGGGAGGAGACCTGTCTCATTTGCTCCTCTAGCCGCGCCTCTCCCCTCTTCTCCCTGATGTATTGAGCGACAGCAAAATCTGACAGCCGCAGCTTCGTGGCTTCAGATTTTGACAGGACGCGGCTAGGCGGCCACGATCTACTCATCAGGTGGTCGCGATCTACCGGTAGATCGCGATCGACCTATTGGGCACCCCTGCTTTAACCTCCTTGGAGGTAACCCCGTGTGTGACACGGGGTAAGCCGCCGGAGGGTGCCGCTTTGGCCCTGCTGGGCCGATTTACATAATTTATCTTTTTTTGCTGGACGCAGCTAGCACTTTGCTAGCTGCGCCAACACACTGATCGCCGCCGCCCCGTGCCCGATCGCCGCTATCCGTTGTGGCACGCGCCCCCCCCCCCCCCTCCAGACCCCGTGCGCTGCCTGGCCAATCAGTGCCAGGCAGCGCCGAGGGGTGGATCGGGACTCCCAATGACCGACGTCATCCCGCCCCGTCGCCATGGCGACGGGGGAAGCCCTCCAGGAGATCCCGTTTTTTGAACGGGATTTCCTGATCGCCTATCGCCGGAGGGGCTGGGGGGATGCCGCTGAGCAGCGGCTATCATGTAGCGAGCCCTGGGCTCGCTACATGATTTAAAAAAAAAAAAAAACTGCTGGGCTGCCTCCTGGTGGAATTTTTCATACCGCCAGGAGGGTTAAAGGGTTCCTGGCCTGAGCAGAGCTCATAAATTGAATACTGAAGCAACCTGGGGCTTCCTCCATCCCCCGTAGCCAGTGAGGTCCCCTCCATTCTCCTGCTGGCGGCTCCGTAAGCTGCACGGTCGGGAGTCGTGCGCAACTGCGCATGCACGGCCCATCGTGATCACGCGCCTGTCACTGGGAGCATTCTGCACATGCGCGGTTCTCAAAATGAAATCGGCTCTTGATCGGCTCACAGAACTCTGCCATCATTGGGACAGCAGGACGAGAGCTACTGCGGAAGCAGAGCGGCGCAATCAGCAGTAGCAGCTTGAACAAATGGCGGCGATGTTGAAATCTGCCTACTGTCAGAAACAAAAAATGGTGTGTGTTTGTTTTTAGGTCAGTAAAATACTGTATGTGGTATTTAAGAGTTGTTCTTTTTCCCAAATTCAAAGATTTTCAAACGTGGTAGTAGTTCAAAACACACAGCTTCAATTCCAGATGTGAAGTAGGACTCAGCAGTAAGTTATGGTGATGTTCTTCCACTTCTGTGCTGTGACAGCATGACAATAGTAAGAGGCAACCCCTTAGATAAGCATGCCCCCTTTTTAGCACCTCTGAATCTTTGTGTTATTTTTAACTTCTTTTTTTTTTTTAAAGCAAGAGTTTAAATGGACTTTCAATTAACATAAGACACACCATGCTTGGATTATTTCACCTGTTGCTCCTTGGCATCTTGGAGCAGGCTTCATGTGGGCTAACATCTAATGGACTGCAGGGGAAACCGCTTCCTGCGTCGATGCTCTTCTCTGCTGCATGAAGAGAGAAAATTGTCCAGCCTGCCAGTATATATCGGCACCAATGGAGGGAGTAGCAGGATAGAGTGACTCCTCCTATTGGCTATTGACAGTTCAAAGCTGGAGATAAATACCAAACCTCTCACTTGGTTTTACCGCATGCTCTAATCTTTGTGAATTGACATGTATTGAGGTATTTACTGCAAAAGTTGGTAATTTACCTCACTGGTAATATCAACTTACTATGCGTTAACTGACTTAGGGCCCTTTTACAGTTAATGTGTTGGTACGCGTTATTACACTTACACTTTTTTTTTTCCTCCATAGCAGTGCATTGCTAGAAAGCTTTCAGTTAAAACACGTAAAAACTGAACCATAGAAAAATATGGACATTACTTTGAAAATCAGTTGTCTTTCAGTTAGAACTGAGAGCACCTGATTAAGGCCCCGTTTACACTTAAAGGGAACCTGTACTGAGTAAAATTATTTAAAATAAACACATGAGGTAACTTCAAATGAACATTACATAGTTACCTTGCCCTCAGTTCCTCTCAGAAGCTCACCATTTTCTTCTGCAATGATCCCTTCCAGTTGTGACAACATTTTGTCAGAACTGAAATATATCAGTTGCTGTCAGTTATAGCTGAGAGGAGAACTGATGTGTCCATGTTTCCCTATGGCTCAAGTGGGCGAAGTTACAGTTTAACTGTGTGCTGACCAGAAAGCTGTTATGGAGTTATAGCCATTTTCAAAATGGAGGACAGAAAATTTCATTGATCACAGTGGACGAACAGGACGCAGGAGAGGAGAAAGAGATTGATAAGAGTACACGGGAGGTACAGTAAGTATGACTTGTGCATGTTTATTTTGACTTTTAATTTTCAGTTCAGGTTTTCTTTAAAGGACTTACGAGGCCAGTTTAAAAAAAAAAAAGTTAGATACCTGCATCCGTTTGTAAGGCACGGAGGACGCCGTCCGCGCCCTCCCGCCGGGTCCCCGCCGCTCAGTAGCCCCCCGAACTGCCCCCCGACCGCACTGCCCGGGTCGGGCTCTCCAGCCTGCAGAAAGATGGCCGCCAGAGCTGGCCACGGCTGCGCAGTCCGCATAGCAGCGAGTGCGGCTGCGCAGCTCTAGGGCCAACCCCCGGATCCAAGTAACAGGCTGCTTCCTGTAGCGTGGATCGGGGGGTTGGCCTTAGAGCTGCGCAGCCGCACTCGCGGCCAGCTCCGGCGGCCATCTTTCTGCAGGCTGGAGAGCCCGACCCACCCGGGCAGTGCAGTCGGTGGCGGTTCGGGGGGCTACTGAGCGGCGGGGATCCGGCGAAACGGCACGGAGGGTGCGGACGGCGTCCTCCATGCCTTACAAACAGATGCAGGTATCTAACTTTTTTTTTTTTAAACTGGCCTCGTAAATTCTTTAATCAGTTGTTTTTTTTCTTCTCCATAGCAATGCATTGTGAAAAAGATTTCAGTTAAAACACGTTAAGTGTGAAAGGTGCCATAGGAAAACATGGGACTTAAGCTGGCCACTAACGGTCCAATTTCTAGCGAAAAATCGTTTGAGCGATCAGAAATTCTGATTGGATTGGTTGTAAATAATCTCCATTGGTGGACACAATCGATTATGAATGAGTGAAAAAAATGTCGCCCGAATGAATTTTCGTCGAACGAAAATTTGGATTTTCTTGGTGGTCGTGATAGATAGGAAGCAATGATTGGTTAGTTGATGGTGTGGTGAACGATTTTTCGTCCGATCAAAATTTCTGATCGCTCGAACGATTTTTCGCTAGAAATTGGACCATTAGTGGCCAGCTTTACTTTGAAAATCAGTTGACCTTTCAGTTATAACTGAGAGCAACTGATTAAGTATAAAAGGACCCTAATGCTGTGTACACACGATACGTTTCTTCGGTCAATTTGACGTCCAATCGATTTCCGATTGAATTCTGGTATCGATTCTTATCTATTTCCATTCACTTCTATGAGAAATCGATCAGAAAAACGGTTGCTGTTAAGATCGAACATGTCGGAAATTATCGAAACCATCTATCTAACAAAAAATTGTATGGTGTGTACCTATCATAAGGTTTATAGTTAGAGGGAACCGGAACTGAGTAAAATGATTTAAAATAAATGCATTATGTAGCTGCAAATGAATATTACACACTAACCTCTCACCATCAGATCCTCTCAGAAGCTCACCATTTTCTTCTTACAGTGATCCCTTCCAGTTCTGATAACATTTTGTCAGAACTGAAATATACCAGTTGCTGTCAGTTACAACTGAATGTGCAAGGTAATGTCCATGTTTCCCTATGGCTCAAGGTGAAATTACAGTTGAACAGTGTGCTGACCAGGAAGCTGTTATGGGGTAATAGCCATTTTAACTGAAAGGACAACTGCTGTGCAGTCCAGTGTTCATATAGCCTCTTTCACACTATACACTGAAAAACAATCTTTTTAAAGGGATACTGTAGGGGGGTCGGGGGAAAATGAGCTGAACTTACCCGGGGCTTCTAATGGTCCCCCGCAGACATCCTGTGTTGGCGCAGCCACTCCCCAATGCTCCGGCCCCGCCTCCGGTTCACTTCTGGAATTTCTGACTTTAAAGTCAGAAAACCACTGCGCCTGCGTTGCCGTGTCCTCGCTCCCGCTGATGGCACCAGGAGTGTACTGCGCAGACACAGACCATACTGGGCCTGCGCTGTGCGCTCTTGATGACATCAGCGGGATCGAGAACACGGCAACGCAGGCGCAGTGGTTTTCTGACTTTAAAGTCAGAAATTCCAGAAGTGAACCGGAGGCGGGGCCGGAGCATCGGTGAGCGGCTGCGCGGGCACAGGATGTCTGTGGGGGACCA